>NC_085140.1:331316941-331325927 GCF_024139115.2 Armigeres subalbatus | reverse complement strand
TGATGAAGATTCCCATCGCATTTTGCGCTCAAGACGGATTTATCCATCGTTTGTCGCAATCGCGCTCTGTTGGATGCTCAATTTAATTTTGGTTTACTGCTCCGCAATCTCCAGGAGCAGAAAGGCTTATGTCAGCCATCCAATGCGTCGCGTCGTCGTTTCTTATTTCGGTCTTCTCCCGGGTAATACTTACGTAATTTGTGTCTGATTCGGTTTGAAGCTCAGAGCTGTTAAGGCGAAAAACTTGGTTCAATTTTCGTTCTCCAGCAGTTGCTAAGAACTGTTGTTGCCTTGTCGGAATCGTTTTACGCGTGGTTTATACCAGTCACTGCTGTACTATGGATTTCGACTGGGCAAGAATTCGAAAAGATATTTGAATATATTCTCCAATGCTACCGGCGGAGAATAGCCTTATGTATCATAGATAAGAGTGCAGGTCACAATGAAATTACCCTTCTGATCTCGGTGTATGAAACTCTGTCTATTGTTTAACATACTCATACCGCTTGATAAGTTCTTTATTGATAGTGCTGTCCGTTTTAGTAGTCCGTTTTAACACTCAACCACGAATTATAAAACCAGTATTATAAACAGGAATTGCAAAAAATTGTTTATACTTTAGTGGGCTGGTAACATGAGCGAATATCGAATGAAAGAATTTCGAAAATAGTATTCAACAGTATTCAAATGAAAGGCTTGACGATCCTTTCAGGACAACTGCGAGTTGTGGTGCCTGCCTAAGATGGGTTTACAGTGTCTCTGTTATTTTTCCACCAAAGCAACTGTGTCGCACAAAGCGCACAACCTGGTGTTAGAAGGTCACTAAATGGACTGACACGACAACCTCCGACGAGACAGGAGGTTCGCCCAATCAGCAACCTTTAAAGCAATGAATTACGAACAACATAGATCAGACCGCATCTCTTTCTGCTGTGGATCTTTTCTCTTGCGGAAGGAAGTTTTAATACTACCGAAGCAATTTTAATTTCAACAGTGCTTCTCAGCGCTATTTTACTAATCCGTTACGATCTTTAAGGACCCGTGCCTTCGTTTTACGTTGGACCCGTTTGCGGAAGTAAAATACCGATAAGCGGTGGTAATCTTCAGGGACACCGTTTTGAAAAAAAACCTCTGAAGGTTTCGTCTCACGCTCAGCAATGAGTATTAATGAGTATGAGTATAAACAAGAGGAAGGGTGAGTCTCAATTCTCCACTTCCTTCTAAACAAGGTTTCAAGACTCCTGCCTAAGCGCGGAAAAATAGAAGGAAGCTGGAGACTTGAATATTCAACTTTAATATCGGAAATAATTCTCCCTATCGAACTGAGCAATCAGTTCGATTTGATTCATGATGAAATTGACCATATCGAATCTACCTCTGCAGGTGATTCGATATATGCGAAAAAACAAAGGATTCCGCCAATTGTGGTATCTGTTGCCGAGTTTTCTGCTTTAGGAATGAGATCAGGGGATCAAGGTTTCATTTCAGATTGCCAGAAAGGGTGACCTGCGTTTGCCGGATCCTTTGACGATCGCAAACATCTTCTTCAGTTTAACTGAGAAGCGCAATAAATTCTTCACATACGATGACAAAACTGAGCGATTGTTCAAAGTCGTCTTGATAGGTTCTCCCAGTGATGATAAATCACTGGATGAGATTAAAATTGAGATTTCTCAATTACTTGGATTTTCACCAGTCCAAGTAATTAAGATGAAAAGAAATCTCGCTCTGGTACTTCCCAGAGGGTATTTTTCAAGAATTTTATCTAGTTCACTTTAACAAATGAACTAAATAATATGAAATTTTGGAAAAGCTGTATTATGTCCCATGTCCGTGTTACATGGGAACATTTCCGCAGGTCTGGGAAAAATTTTCGAAACCCCAATCAGTGCCAAAAGTGGGGTCACATGGATGCTAAATGCATGATTTGTGGTAGAACCTCTCACGCCAAGGACGCCTATCCTGTGAGAGAAGATTCAATAAATTTAAATGTACCAATTGTGGGGCAATCAAAACCAATTACTGGGAATGCCTTCACGCAAAAAGTTTTGTATTCCGTGCAAAATTGATCACGAGAAATTCCGAGATCCCAGATTAGCCGGTAAACATATTTCAAACGCTCAAAATCCCAATCATTTGCCGAGTCAAATGATTCACCACAATCAACGAACAATTTTGCTCCTACCACTCACTGAGTAACGAGCAGTTCGTCGTCTAATTTTAAACACGCCACATATACAAGCATGGACAAAATTTCATTTCTGAGAATTTACCGACGATAAATGATTCTTCAACGGGAAATAGCGTTCGTTCTGACGACTCAGGTAGCATGTCTGCTTCCGGCTTTAATTTTCTGAACAATTTATTGCATCACATGAATGATGCAATGTTAAAACAAATACCAGAACTGAAGCTGTTCAGGTTGGTATCAAATTTACTCAAAAATTGTTATTGGACTTCGTTTTAATGGATCCAAATATTTTTTGAAAATTTTAAATTGGAATGCCCACTCTTTAAAGGGTAAGGAAGATGAATTATCCAACTTCCTATCAGTTCATAACGTCCACATTGCCATTATAACTGAAACATATTTAAAACCTGATCTTTTCATTAAAAGATATCCAAATTATTTTATTTACCGAAATAATCGTCTTGACAGCGCCTGGTGGGGTCGCCATTGTCATTAATAGACGTATCAAACATAAATTATATTCTTCGTTTGAAACAAAGTTTTCGAAACCTTGGGAGTTTCTGTTGAAACAAATTTTGGACAATTCTCTTTTATTGCTGCCTCTTGCCTTTCCAGTGCAATGGGCAGCAAAGAGAGAGCTGATCTTCAAATTCTAACTCGCAACAAATCCAAATTTTTTATAATTGATGGCTTCAATGCCAAACACCGTTCATGGAATAATGCTCAAAGCAATTCCAATGGTAAAATTTTATTTTAAGATTGTTCTATGGGATAATACTATTCAATATCCTCATGGACCAAGATTTTCTTCCAGTCGAAATCCTTCTACAATTGATTTTGTTTTATATAAGCTGTGGCCAATTGGTAACTCATGCTGACTTTGACTATGATCACCTTCCTGTGACGTTTGAAATCTCAGAAGCCATTTATAATCCAATCAGCTCTACTTTGTTTATCATAGAGCTGATTGGGATTCTTAAAAAGGTATATCGATAGAATTTTGATTTTGGTATTTCTCTCGATACCAAAAGTGATATTGATAATGCTCTGTATCTTTGACAAATTTAATTTGTCAGAAGTACAATTCAAACGTGAAATTAAATTCAACTCTATTATTGACGATGATCTCCAGCTTAAAATGTGAGGGAAGGCAATACCAAAGAACTCACGACCCCGCGTTGAAAGTTTTGGAGAGATTTGCAAAATGAAATTGAAAAAGTTTCGCTATTCTGAAAAATACCAACTTTGAGAATAATGTCTCGAAATTGGATCTCAGTTCGAAACCCTTTGGATATTAACGAAAATTCTTTAAAAAACCTCAAAAGCACGTAAAGAGGAATGGAAACAAATGGCGAAAAGCTCAAAACTGCTCTATCACTTCGAGATGTCCATAATTTTAGTCTGGTATCAGTAGTCCAATTGAGGATCAGGTCACGGAGCTTCAAGACATTCTCAATCAAGAGAATGCTTTTGACCCTTCGTTGGAAACTATTTGGATGAAGTGAGATCTACTATTACTAGAAAATTTAAAAATAAGAAAGCCCAGATGATGATGATATTTTCTACATACTCATCAAAAACTTCCTGAGAGCTCTTTATCCTTTTGGGTAATTTATTTAAATGTTTTCAATTGGCATACTTCCCAGATAAATGGAAAACGCCAAAGATGTTCCAATTTTGAACCGGACAAAATCCAGCTGAGGCTTCTAGTTATCGCCAATCAGTTTGCTTTATTCGATAAGCAAACTTTTGAAAAGATTATTTTAAATAGGATGATGGTGCATGTTAATGACAATTCTATTTTTGCTGATGAACAATTTGGTTTTCGCCATGGGCACTATAATATGTTCACTTGAAGGAGGAAACAAACCAATCAAGTTCGTCATACCATACCTAAAAGAAAATATAACAACTATTCATTTGTTGAAATTGTTTGACGTTTTGCGCCCTGTCCACTTATTGGAAGAAATTCGCTGAGTAATGTTTTTCGGCAAAACTTAAATTGCTGAATGCAACTCAGCATTGCTGTTCGAAAAGAAATAAAATGTGGCATTTCTCGAACAAGCTTTTTTCGTTACTCAAAATTTATTTGAGTATTCAACTGTTCCTTACATCTTATAAGTAGTAGGTAATAAAAACACCGCAAGGTAGATTTGAGATATTCTGGGTTCTCCAAACTATTCTTGAGCTCGGGACTTGAGAAGTACTGCGTAGAAGCTACTCAAAGCTTCGACATGCGTTCAATTATAATTCATTACATCTCCTGGTAGGGCAAACAGATATCGTAAGATCGTTTTGGGATATTGTGCATCATCCAAACTGTCTTTGAGTTCGAACATGAGATCCACAATTATATTACACCATTACCATTACACCTTCTGGGATATCGTAAAATATTTTTGAGATATTCTGAGTCATACAAACTATTCTTGATTTCGAGACATGAAATCTACACGCTTAAAACCAATAACACAGAGATGTGTTTGCTTCACAAAACGGACCTAATGCAGAACAACACCTAGATGAGCGACAGTTACACAGGCACAAGGGTTGCCTCAAACCCTTCAGACCATGTCTCCTGGTCTTCTGGGATATGTTATGAACATCTTACCATGTCTTACCAAACACAATCTTACCATGTCTCTTGATGTTCATGAAAATGTAATGGTTGAATACATCCAAGCTTGGAACGATGAAAAAGCTAAGTGGGTTGTAGATCGCATGCTATGAACTCATGGACGGTTTGATGACCGATATATCCTTATCCATCTGACCATGTCTCTTGATCTTTAGGAACCATGGGCGTAGCCAGGATTTCGTGTAGTGGGGGAGCAACTGTTTTGGTCTTCTGAATCTAGTTTTATAGTAGTTTTACAAAAACCAAATCCATAACCAAAAGCACAGGCTGAATCACAATAGCGTGGGCGTTGGCGTTTTGTACTAAAACGCAACTTTAATGAACGTGACGCATTCACACTCACAATGCAACGTTTGCAATGTGCGTTTATTTAACAACAATAATGGATTTAAAAATGCATAATATATTGCTCACCAGATATTTATAAACAAAGTGAGAAAATTATTAACAAACTTAGTATTCAGAAAAAATCTAAAATCGACTTAAATCTTACATTCTTCCATAAGTTTTAAAAAACTAGAACCATACATCTGATTTCTACACAAATCTTCTCTGGAATAATATTTATTATAAAATAGGCAGAAAAAAACGATATGCATTTCCCACGAATTCCTTTGACAATTGCTCCAGGCATTCTATCCGGAATTCTATCAGGGATTCTTTAGGAATATCTTCTGGTCCACTAAATTTCGCCAGGAATTGATCCGAAAATTCCATCATTATTTACTCCAAGAAATCTTCCACGAACTCATTCATAAGTTCTGCAGGGATTCTTCAGATAATCATTTCATGCTGTTTCTCATAATCCGCAGAATTGCCAGTAAACATTCTTGAGAATTTCGCAAAAATCTTAATTTCTTGTTAAATTCCATAAAACTTCCGTAAAAGTTTCGAATATCGTGTGAAAATTTCAAAAATTTCTCCAGGAATTCCAGCGAAAATGTATACAGATATTATACTGAAAAGAATTCCTTAAGAATGCCACTGGGAGATCCTCCAGAGTTTCTCCGAAATTCCTCGAAATTCTTCAGGAGTTCCATCGCACTTCCTCCGAGAATTCCTCCAGGATTTCGGAATTTCTCAGAATTTCCTCCGGAATTCATTCAGGCTTTCTTTCTGGATTTCATTTGGCTTCATCAGGAATTTATATATGAACCTTGCAAGTTCCAAAGCAGTAGAGGAAAGTGTTATCGCGATTTTCACTATTTGGATAGTATATGGAACGGAGGTACGGTTTTAGAACCCTATTACGCGGGCATGTACTCCAACGAATGGGGATGACAAACTCCCAACAGATGGCGCTTGTTGGTAGCTGGGTGACAGAATATAGGACGGAAGTCGGAAATGACACGAAGAATGTCGAGAATGGGAAGAAAAGACCTGGATGACTGTATGGGGTGGGGCAGGGATTCTAGGTGGAGTTGCTTACGGGGAGTTGAATGTGAAGCCTCGTGGCGAACGTCTTTCTTTTCGTGGAAGGAGAAACAAAATTAAAGCGAGTTTCGAAACGTGCGATTCGAGCAATGTGCGTGAGTCATCAAGGACAGTTCGCTCCAAGTTTGGGAATCGGCCAATCGAGTGACAGCAAAAGATTTCGGCTTCTAATCATCCTGGCAACCAATACGAAACGCGACTGTGTAACCGCCTGGTTTATTCTCAGCTGCTTGCCAGCAGCCATCGACCGTTTACCGCCAGCTTCGTCGCCTTAACGGTTGCCGTTGATTCTGATCGCCCCGCAAATCTGATGGTCCAGCTATCGCCGCCGTTGGCGCCATCGGAAATCCTGCCCAGTGTTCAAAGCCTGCTGCCCCAGTTACCGTCGCCGCTCCACTCGCCGGTTAGTTACGCCGCATCTGAATAATCCTGACCATCGCTAAGCAAGACTACCGCCCCAGTACCGTCGCCATCAGCATTCCTGCCCCACTGTCAAGCCTGTCCAACTATCATCGCCATCGCGATTGTCGCTGATCCAGTGCGTCGCCCAATCAGCCTGCTAGCCTATAGTTGCTGCCGCCATCGCGATTCTCGCGGATATCAGTCGTCAAGCCCTGCCACTGCCGCCTCAATGCGTGTCATCTCCAACCTGTCAAGCTGTTATTGGACCTCCCCTTCATCAAATGCTAGAGTTTCCAGGAGAAGCACCACCACCGGTCCGTCAATTAGGCCGAATTACTGCCGATCCTGTCAGGCACTACCCTACGGCTCCAGCTCTTACCAATTCACGGCCTTGCCGTGTAGCACTGAGTGAGTAATAATTTCAAAAACTAACACATTCCGTTGCTAACCAGATCCGAACGCCTCCCGCTTCCTCAAAAGACCCTGGGACTAGAGGACCAAAAGAGGCCTTTCGCCACCCGTTGGCTGCCGTAGGTTGACCAATGTCCTGGGGTTTTAATCGGATTCAGGAATTCTACAGGAGGTCCTCTGATCAGTGGTGCAATTTATCAATAATGCCTGCTGAGTGATTCTTTTGTTTTGTATCTGCTCCTTTTTGCCTATGATGATGCCTTTCAGTCAGAACGACAAAGCAGGAGTAGCTTAGCAAACTCTTTGCCAACAGCCTGAAGCTGATGATCATTCGATAGAAATTTCTGTCATTGTCTTTCAAGTGATAGTATTCACCCATGCATTTATAGGGTTGTCGCATTCACACAGCAGCAGTGAACTGAATAGACTGTCAGGTGGGCTGCGTGTGCAATGAGAAGAGAGGTCTTTGTTTACTTTATCTTTGATTGTTGCTGCTAACCATTTTCAGTTTTCACTGCTAGGAAGTGAGTGTGAAGAGGGAATGGTATCAATATCCAACAAATTTCAGTCACTGAGATTGAGAATTCGCCTGCCTCTGATGATGATGATGATGATGATGGTCCAGCTACATACCCTTACAAAGGTTTCAGGTAGACGAGATTTGTCTATAAGGTAAATTATCCAAGATTTTTTCCGAGAATTCTTCTGAAGGTTCCTCCGGGGGTTCCTTTGAAAATTCTCCCGGGTGTTTTTTCGAAATTCCTCCGGCCTTCGAGAATCCCTCAGAGTTTCTCCGGGTATACCGCAATTCATCCGGAATTTATTTTCAGGAAATGATTTAGCTTTCTTAAGAATTTAACTGAAATTCTCGCAACTTTCAAAGGACCTAAGTAACATTTTTTGAATTAATTTGAATAGCGCAATCAACAGAAAAACATGAAAGCTTTTGATTGCAGTACTCAAATTAATTCATGAAAAAATATTAGGTCCTTTGAAATTAAGAGAATTCCTCAGTTTTCGATAGTTTCTCTGAGTTCCTGGAAGGTCCTCTAGAAGTTCTTCTAGGAGTTCCTCCTGAAATTCCCCGGAGTTCTTAGGAGCTCTCCGGCAGTTCTCGAAATTCCTCCAGGACATCCACCGGCAGTTTATCCGGTGTTCCTCTGAGGAGGAACTCCCAGAGTAATTTCCAGAGGAACTTCCGTAGGAATTTCTGGAGGAATTCCGGAGAAATAATCAGAGGAGTTCTCGGAGGACTGCCAGAACTTCTGGAATTTCTTGAAAACTACAGGAAGAATTTCCGGAGGAAATTGGAGAAACTCTCACAAGAACTCAAGTAACTCCCGGAGGAACTCCCAAGCACTTCCGGAGAATTCACAAGGAAAAGTATTCCCAGATGAATTGGTAAAGAAATTCGGATGTGAATTTGTTCTGAAGAAATTCTGGAAGAACTCTTGGAAGATATTCTGGAGCAACTCTCAATGATTTCCGAATGAAATTCTGGAGTATTCCTATGAAGTCCGGAAAGAATTCTAGAACAATTCACAGAAAAATTCCAGAAGAATTCCTGAAGAATTCCTGAAAGAAGAAGGAATTCAGAATAATACCTGGAAGAGTTTCCGGGAAATACTTGGACGAATTTCGGAGAAATTCAATAGATAAGAGGAATTCTTGAAGGATATTCTGGAGTAATTGCAAAAATCCAGAATGAAATCATAGATTTCGCTATTGAATTTATGGAGTATTCCGGAAACATTCCTGGAAGTTATCCGGAAGAATTAAAGGGAAGTTCCTGGGCATTCCGGAGAAGTTCCTAGAAGAATTACTCAGGAATTTCTTATAGATTTACAATGAAATTATGGAGCGGAATCGCAGGATTTCTGTCATAAATTTCTGAAGAAACATCTAGTGCA
>NC_085140.1:331074929-331316916 GCF_024139115.2 Armigeres subalbatus | reverse complement strand
CATCTGGTGGAATTTTGGAAGGAAATTCCGTATGTATTCTTGAAGGAACTCTCGAATGCATTCCTGAAGGAAATGCCGTATTTTTTTCTGGAAGAATAGCCGAAGAAATGTCTAGAAACAAAACTTGGAGGGAAGAAAAGAAATCTTCAAGGAATTTCTTCATGAAGTTCAAAAAAAGGAATTGTGACGGTTTTCTAGATAAGAAGCGATTAAACGAGAAGGATTTTCGATCGATTTTCAGAGGAACTTGCGGATAACTTTCCGGAGGAATTTAGAGAATTCTTGAGCCCGAAATGTTCCGAGTTGTTTTGAACTTTCATATATTATGAATCCTGGATACCCTATTAAGTTTTTGGGAATCTTTTGAATTTCAACCACCTATTTGTGAATATAATTGGAACGTAAAGTACACATGTTTAAGGGAATTCATTTCAGTACCCATTCAATCTTTCCACCATTTAAGGGAGCCGACGGCCCCCCTGCTCTCCTCTGGCTACGCCCTTGTTAGGAATATATTATGGATATGGTTGAATATATATCCAAGCTTGGAGTGACGAAATAACCTCGCATAGAAACTGTAGATCGCCAATTCTGGACTCAAGGACACTTTGGATGATCTAGTACATCCCGGAATTTTTTTTTTACTTGTTTTATCCTCTCTTCATGAAAACAGATGGAACATATCGAATTTACTGGGTAATACCGCTTACAAAAATATGGGCCTGAATGTGTTATATAACTGAGGAATTGCTAATAGAATATTAAGTTAAAAAGCAGGCTTAGTTCCAATCGGAATCCATAGAAGGAGAAGAAGAAGAAGATCATGTTAATTCTATTACAAGAATGCTACTGCAAAACATTCAACTCCAAAACTATTTGTGACCACCGTCTGATATGGAGGATCTTCATAGTGCATAGTGCAGAAGCTGAAGACATTTCTTACAAACGACATGGGGTATGGTTTCGCTTATTTGTTTTATTTGATGAAAAGTAAATCTTATGTCGGGGTCTCCAGTAGCCTGCGAGCAAAGGCGTAGGATTGCCAATCCGGAGATGGCGAGTTCGATGTTTGGTCCGGTCTAGGATGTTTTCGGGCTGGAAACTTTCTCGACACCCTGGGCATAGTGTATCCATTGTACTTGCCACACAAGGTACAAACTCATGGAATGGCGGACCTAGAAAAGCTTTCAATTACTAACTGAGGAAATGCTAATAGAATACTAAGTTGGAAAGCAGGCCAAGTTCCAGTTGGAATGTTGAGCCATAGAAGCAGAAGAAGAAATCTTATGTAGGTAGACCATACAGAATTTTGGGTCGATAAATACAGTTTACATTCTACTTCTAACAGAATGATGAAGATTTCTCTATTGATGATTATCCGATCCTTCTATACATAGGTATATGTCAATCGATAATCGTCAATTTCATGGATTTTATGGTTCATAAAACTGATCCACATAGGTATTTAGCATGATTTCAATCAACAAAGGCATACAAACAGTACCGTGATCCATTCACAGCAATAATACGTCCTTAGGCAGTAATACATTTTTCTGTCTCTACACTTTTTTCGTAAATTTATGAAACAAGGAACCGGCCGGTATCGCAGAAAAAAGCCAAACTGTGTGAAATACGATCCATGCATTGACTGTCGAACGTACATCCACGAAACGATAGACGATAGGCACAAAGGATATTGGTATGTATCTTCACCAGACATTGAGACGCCGAAAAACAACCGGCGCAGTGCAGACCGAACTCATCTCGTATATGTTTGCTTCAGTCGCTTTATCGTTTGCCGCAAAACCGCACCGGGTGACGTTAAACACAGATTATAGCAAAATTTTCCGAATGAAATATTCCGGTGTGGGTTGTAAAGTAGGTGTATGAATTTTTCATTTCCATTTCACATATGCGGGGCACTTCACTGCCGTATGAAATGTATGTTCGTTGACATTCTGATCGACTGGCGGTAGCTTGTAACCATAGAGATGCGGAAGGTATTTTCGTTGAAGGTCGTATTACCGTCTTATAATAGTCCGTTTTAGAACATTGGCTCAGGAGGATTGTCTGATATGGTGGAGCTTAAGCAAACGAATGGTGCTTTCAGTGGTTTTAGAACCTATGACAGGAATTGGACAACGAAATGGAACATACACCACAACCCTAGACAGGAATGATTATGGAAACCGACGGGTTGTACTTCTCATTGAACTATGAAATCTGTGCCGATGAATTATGCAAGCTGGAAATGTTAATCCACAACCGCTGCAGCGCCGTTGGGTAAAATGGTTCTCCCCGAAAATCAGATCACTATGCCCCACTTCATAATCTGTTCACTTCCAACCAAACGGGTATTATCTCTGTACGTAAAACCTCAACCATTCGCAGTGTGTGGCAAAGATTTACAACTTGGTTGGCTTAAATCCGCCAATCAGTGATTCCGTGGTAAGCCGTTGAAAGGTTTACATCAGAACAACCATTAAGCTCTCAGCGTTGATTTGTTGGGTGGGAAAAGAGGATACTGCCAGCCGCTAAACACTCATCATCTTCGCAAAGCACAGTTAATTTCATAAGCAAATACATATCTATTTCACTCGGCGGCGGACGATTATCAAAAGCAGGAGAAATCGTTTTGTGTTTGTTTATTTGTGCACACACGTTCGTGACTATCAGGATGGGTATTTGACGAACAAGAAGGGTGAATGTTGGAATTGAAATTGGAACCGATTGAGGATATGAAGTAATAAAGTAAACTGGGATGTATCTTTTGGCTGAACTATTATTAAAGCATTATTAGGATGATGATTTTTTTAAATTAATCTGTAATTGACATAGGGGAAATGACGGCTTTGGCAGGTTTTGTTCTATTATTGTCAGTATTATTGTCACAATATTCTTTGATATGCAAAGAATGTTTAGGCCAAAATTGAGCATTATTAGTTATAGAAAACCCCCCCGACAATAATAGAACAATACCTGCCAAAGTCGTCATTACCCCTACTATATAATCGCCGTTGTGTTTCTTGACACATGATCACCGGGTGTTTCTTGAAATCTCAATGTGCCTGTGCACTACAACATGTCAGAAAAGGCGCTAAATGAAGGACCTCCAGTGGCCTTCCTAACCCAACTTAAAACTTCAATTGGCAACAGTGTCGATCAGTTATTTGTTATGTTAGTCTTGCCGCTCTGAAAACAACAAAACACGCTAAAGATCTCAACTTAGTTTGTATGAAAAAAAAAACCTAGATGCATTATTTGTAAACTGATCAAATTAACGACGCCAAGCACTTCCACAGAAATAATTAATTTCCAAATTAAATGCAATGACTTACCGTCCATGCAGATGTATTTCACCCTTACTGTGCCTTCCTTCCACACCACGGCAAACGGGTGATCCTGAGCGAACACAAAGCTACAGTGGTTCTTGCCGGAACATCTGAAAGTGAGTTCGATAAATTAAGAAACATATGATTAGTGCATTGCATTGCCTGGTGGCATCGAAGACCGAAGTATCGAGCGAAGAAAAAGGAACACCCGCTGATTACACCCACATTTCACGCAGCAGCTAGTTATCATGTAGAGGAAACATTTACAATTCACCCATAAGCTTTAATACTATTATCGTCAAACATAATTAGATGGTTGGGAAACTAGATATTCACCGACACATATTTAGAGGCGGATGTGTCGGTTATAGAGCTAGATAACCAAAGGAGTTCAATAAATTATTGCTTCACTGATTATATCTTTCGGCCAGGCTACGGTTAGAACTTTGAACAGATGAGAAGATATCGTTTGAATACACATGTGCTTTAGGATGATCCAGTAAAAATGGATGTTAAAAACGGTTAAATCGGTTCTTGATATATGATCACTATCTTCAGGCTGATTCCCTGAAAATTTCCAATATAGTATAATTTGCGATATATATCTCTGGTTTGGAATTTGATAATCACGATTTTGCCCATATTGCGTGGTTTCGTGTCACCCTAAAAACCAAACTTGCCGCCAGTTTTGCGCCTGTGGCTTATCAGCAGGACCTCAATTTAATCTGCCTTCGATTTTCCCCATCGAACGTGCACTATTCAGTGTGCTCGGTCAATCAATATCGACCAGCACGTCGTTATTGACCGCTTTGATCATTCCGTATTCGGGTCATGCAGGCCATGCTGTCACTCACTGCAGAATGCAACTGCAACATGGGTACGTCAGTGCCGGCGCTAACACTGACGATGGCAATCCGTTGCCGCACGCTGCATACATGTCCCCAATGGCCAAAGCATTTACCTCCGGCTTCCGTAGCAGTGCTTATGATGAGTTTGTTAGTTTCCTCCTCGTTTAATCGGTCCACACTCGAGCGAGAAACGGCAGCTGTCGTCGTCGTGGTGCTGTGCTGGTGCGTGCTTGTCAAGCAGCAGCGAAGCGCATTTCTCTCACCACATTGCATTGGTGTAACTTCCCGCTAAAGGGAAACCCATTTTCCAAGCTAACACTTAATTAGCGACCATTTCAGTTCGTAAATAACACAATTACGGACATGTGGACAGACAAGCGAGCAGTTTGGGAGGTTCGTTTCGTGGTGTTCTATAAACTAATTATCTCTTTATTTCCATCGTCCTTAGGAGGAAGCTATATGAGTGCGGCGAGAAGAATGGGGTCAATTGCATTACAACAGAAGGATTGCGAAATATGAAGGAACATCTATATTGCCTTTTGTAAATATCCTAATCAAAAAAGAGATTTACCTTGTGCCGAAAACAAATATTTCTGACTGCCATGAAACTAGGATAGAACATTATTTAGATTAAAAGCTCAAAGAAATGTTTTACACATACCATTCAATCAAACGTAAACGAATGTTTTAGGAAAATATTGATATCAGGTGTAAAGGTGTTGATCGGTTCGGAAATCATCGGTCGCGGGATTTCACATAATTTATCTCGGGGACAAAAATGGTGGGTTGACTACAAGGAAGGAGCGCCCAACAGAGCTCTGGTGCTCACAAGTTCCAATTAGACCTGTGCGCCGGTCATATCATCGGCGGCGGCGGCGTGGTGGTCACTTTTGCCCCGGCGGCGGCGGCGTCACGGCGGCGCGCCGTTGACTTTTATCGGCGGCGGCGGCGGCGGCGTGAACCGGCGTGGATGAAAAATCAATTTTACCGTGGATTTTTGGATTAACGCGGTTTGATTCACACGGTAGGAATCGCCCGTATAAAAATCGACTTCAGTGGATTAAAATTGCAATATTCTGCGTTTGCCGATCACCAAACAGCACATTCAAAATAGTCAATAGCCGGTGATACTAACCAATACATGATTTCAAAATGTTATTTGAATTACCACTATATTGTTACTCTTTGATTTTGATTAATCAAATTTTAACAATAAATTTTTTCGTGACCCCAAAGTGTTAAGAATTAGATTTCGGTGTCATAGAACAAATTGGTAATAACATTTTTCAAAAGTTATTTCCAATTTAGGATTTAGATACATTTCAGTCGTTTTGATCTCAAAATAACTAAGTTTCAGAAAAAAATCTAAAATTTTCCTGAAATTTGCCTAAATATGCCAACAAAGCTCTTGGTGAAGTTTCTGAAAGAATTTCTGGAGGAAACTATGATTTTTTTTAAATTTCTACAGGCATTTCTCAGTAAATTTCATTAGGAATTCCTTCTTAAAAGCCTATGACAATGTCTGCAGAATTTCAGAAAGAATAATCCATTCAGGTTCTCTTTGGGAAATTCCTTTAGTAAAACATAAAATATTCTTGTATGATTCATGGCCGTACAGGACGACTGGACGAATCAACGATGTGTACAGAATTAGTTTTGTCAGTGTCTGTAGGTAGCGTCATGAAGTTACCAAAAAATTTCTGGAGGAATTTTCAAAGGATTACCCTGAGAAATTCTATATTGAATTGCTTAAAGTAGTTTTGGAAGAATTCCTATGGGAGGAACAATTATTGTCAAGGAACTTGCTAAGGAACTCCTAGAGGAATCCCTAAAAGAAATTCCAAAGCAAAATTCCGAAGCTGAAAGAAATTTCCGAAGTAATCCGTTAATAAATTTCTGAAGGAGTTTTTAGAGATTTGGAATTTTGAAACAATTTCCTGAGGAACTCCTAAAACATTCTCTGTAGATATTTCAAAAAGGAAGGATTTTTAGAAGGTATATCCGAATGTCTGAACGAAGTCTTGACAGAATGTCCAAAGGAATTTTCGGAGGTATCTAAGACTGTCAGAAGTTTCTTCAGGAGTTACTTTGGAAAAAAAAACCTGCAGGGACTTCTACGGATATTCCTTCAGGAACTTGTTCAGGAATTCTTAAGGAAATTTCGCCCTAGAACTTTTCAAGGAATTTCAAAAGAGTTCTTAGAAGAATTTCTTGAGGAATTTTCGGGAAAACACCTCAACGATTTTCCCAAGGTTTTCTTAAACAAATTTCTGAAGGAACTTTTTCCGAACTAATTCCTGAGAGGAATTTCCGAAAATAGTTGAGAGAATTTTCGAAAGCCTTTCTGGAATTCGTTCCCGGAGGAGTTTTTGTAGAACTTCTTGAGGTAATATCCGAGGGAATTCCTGGACGAATCTCCATAAGATTTTTTTGGAGAATTACAAAAAAAAATCTGGAGAATTTTAGGAATGACTTCAGAAATACCATTAGAGATTTCTTCATAAATTCCTTTGAGAATTCCTCCGGAAATTCCTTCAAATGTTGCTTCAGAAATTCCTTTAGGGGTTGTCCATAAACCACGTAGACTCTTGAGGGAGAGGGGGTTCGAAAAAGTCTACGTTAGTCTACGAAGGGGAGCGGGGGTATACGAAAATTCTACGTAGACTTTTTTTATTTTTTTTTTTTCGAAAACATTTCATACGGCAGCTTTGTGCGAAGTTCACTTGTTTGTTTCTATTTTTCCGTTTTTTTGCAAGACTTTACCGAAATAATCTCTCGAAACTCTTATGGATTTCACTGAAGTAATAGTCTGAACTACGGCTTAAAAATATCATGATTTTAACAGCAAATTCTTCTGTGTTGAGCAAGAAAATTCTCCAAAGTATTCTATAAAAGATTTCGAAAAAAATTCAAAATTTCCACTTGGATTACATTGATTACATTGTAGATTCTACTAAAAAATCTTTTGATTTTCAGCAGGAACTTTTTTAGTGATTCTTTAGAATTTACACGGGGAATTATATCGCACTTCGACGAAAAATTATTTAGAATTTACAAAGGAAGCATTTTGGAATATCCAAGAAGAAGTCTTTGGAATTTCCAAAAGACATTCTTTGAAACTTTCAAGGGGAATTTCCACTGAAGATTTTCTGGGATGTCCCCGGGAAATTTTCTTAATTTCTGAAATCCTTGGAATTTTCGCGAGGAATTCTTTTGACATACATATAAGCGAAATTCTGTGAAAGTCAACGGCAATTTCTTCTGCAGTTCTTATGAAAATTCTTTGGAATTATCGATTGAAAAAGAAATTGAAAACTTTCACGAGAAATTATTTGAATTTCCCACCAAAACTCTTTGAGTTTTCACAAAAAAATTATTGCAATTCTTGTAAGAAAGCATTAGTATTTTTCATGAAAATTTATTCTATTTTTTTACGATAAATTCACTACAAATTCAACTGAAATCCTCCATAATTTCCACCGAAAATTTTCTGGAAAACTCTTTGGAATGTCCATAGGATTTTTTTTTAAATTTCTTCAGGAAATCGCTTCTACTTTGCAAAAAGAAATGTCAAAATATCGTAGGAAATCTTTAGCATGGTTTCAACGAGAAATAATTCAAAATTTTAACGGAAAATCACTCAAAATTTTAACGGGAAAACTTTTGGAATCTAGAAAAAATTCTTGAGATTTCATCGGAATGGAATTTTCAAGAAAAATATCGGAATTATCACGGAGAGTTCTTTGGAATATTACCTGGAAACTTTGAAGGTTATCAATCAGGAAATTCTATGGAATTTCTACGACAAACTTTTTGGAATGTAGACTTTACGTTCTCGGAATTTCAACTCGAGATTCTGAAAATTCTTGGGTTTTCTACAAATTTGAACCGGTATGCAGAGTTATAATTCAGATGCGTGACAGATTTTAAGCAGTGGCGGTGGCGCACACCTCTAGGAGGAATCAAATCCAACAGAAATTAAATTAATTGGCTTCGAGATTTGGTTTCACGAGCTATGGACAGAGGATTGAATTTGATTTCGTTCTGAATTTTTAATTGATATTGAGTTGGATTTAATTCAGTTTGATTTTGTTAGGTTTGAAATTTGTATATCTGAATTGCTGAAAACGTGGTTGATTTCCAATTTTTTTCCAATCACTTATGACATTTTGTTAAATTTGAAAAAGTCTACGTAGACTTCAAGGGGGTGGGGAAGGGGTTTTGGAAAAGTCTACTGGGGGGGAAAGGAGGGTGGGTTTGAAAATGTGAAAATTCGGCCTACGTGGTTTGTGGAAAGTTGTTTAGAAATACTTTCAAAATCTCTTAAAGTAGTTTAAACGGAATTATTTTTGAAAATCCATTCAGGCTCTCTTTTAAAAATGCCTTCGGAAATATATTAAGAAATTCCTGCACAAAACGCTCCAGGAATTTCTTCAAAAACTTCTCCAAAAATTCATTGAGGAGGTCCTAAAAAAAATTTCCTTGAATAATCTAAAAAAAACTCCACCAAGAATTCTTTTGGATATTTCACCAGGGGTTTCCTTAAAATTTTCTTCGAAAAGCCTCCCGGATTCCTTCTTAGATTTCTTCCAGGAAATCCATTGAAAATTAATTAAATAATGAAATAGTTTTCGGTGGAGTTGCTAATTGAATTTTTCAAAAAATAAAATAAATTAATTAAACAACTAACCTGAAAAATCCGAAAGTATTACTGAAAGAATTTCGCAAAGAACCCATGGAGACATTTTCGATGGAATTCCTACAGGAAGATCTGGAAGAATTCTCGAAGAATGTTTTAAAGAAATTGCTGGCAGAAGCTCTAAAGAAATTCCTTAGGAAAATTTGGAAGAAATCCCTTATGCAATCTCGGGAAGAATTTATTTAAAGAATTAATAGAATAATTGCCGAAGAAATTCATGAGGAGGTACTCCTTTAAAAAATTGAAGAGTTGCTAACCAGTTTTTGAAGAAACTCCAAATGGAATTTATTGAGAAATTTATTAAGAAATATCCGGAGGAATCGCTAAAGAAACCTCCGAAGGAATCCCTCAACGATTCTCCTAAGGAATTCTTAACAACATTTTCGTAGAAATTACTGAAACAATTTTTTTGTATGCATTCCATAAAGAATTTCTTGAAGAAATTCGTGAAGGATTTTTTGAAGAAATCCGTAATGGAATTTCTGAAAGAATTTTCGGAGAAATTTTGTAAGACATTTCCGGAAGAATACATGAAGTAATTTTCCAAGGTTTTTTATTGAAACTTTTCGGAGGAATATCTGGAGGAATTTACTAGGAAATATAGGGACACGGCAGGTATTTCCGTCCATCGTCATATGGGCTAAAACCAACGAAAGCAACGTACATTTGCTAGAACTCCACTATAGCAGAACATTTCTCCTGAGCTTACGATTTGGTACGTATGAGTTTTACAAAAAAGCGTCTCTTTAATTGGTTTTCGAGACTATGACGAACAGACGAAAATACCTGCCGTGTCCCTACCAAGTGGTTTTGGCGCTTTGGGCATGTATTCAAGCCTTCACAAAAGCTTATGTACCACAACAAACATAATTTGCGAGTCACCTACAGGCAGTGTTGTCTTACACTCTGTGCAAAAAATTCTGCTCTTTGATTTTACTCCATCTAAACGATGGACATTTAGAAAATTCAAATAGCCTTCTATTAGTTGCACTTACTTAGTTAAGATTGTAAAATCGTTTGGATGGAGTAAAATCATAGAGCAGAATTTTTTGCACAGAGTGTAGGACAACACTGCCTACAGATTTAGGTGCCCGACTGAATGAGGTTTTGGCTTAGACGAATTCCAAAGACCATTTCAACATTTTTTGTATTATTCTACTTAGTAGATTAAATCTACTAGATACAGCCTAATTCAAATTCACAACTAATCAACCAACCAATTCTCGCTTAACTTTTCAAAAGGTCCTAAGTAACATTTTTTTCATGAATTAATTTGAATAGCGCAATCAACAGAACAACATGAAAGCTTTTGATTGTAGTACTCAAATTAATTCATGATAAAAAATGTTACTTAGGACCTTTTGAAAAGTTAAGCGAGAATTAATTATCCAATGTTTGTCACCACACTGTCTTAGAGGCACCATCACTTGAGGTAGATTTGAAATTGAATTCTGACGAGTTTCACCTTAACAACATTCTAACAACTAACTAACAACAACAATCATAACACGAGTTTATTACTATTCCAATCAATTCCACCACGTTGTATTGTCTTACAAATACGCATTTCGTCTCTGTAAGGCCATCTTCAGTGTCTCTTATTTTACTCGACTCGACTCAAGTTAAAAGATTATTTTATTGCGATTAGTCATCGGCGTGGCAAAATTATGATCGGCGGCGCGCCGACCCAAAATCGCCGGCGGCGGCGGCGTGAGTAAAACCACCGGCGGCGGCGGCGCGGCGCGGCGGCGCACAGGTCTAGTTCCAATCTCACGCTTCCACGGGTCGTCCGATGACAAAAGACCGCCAGCTAAGGGTTGTGTACTTAGCTGGTAGTGCAGCCTGGGCACTGTTGTCCTTCTGACATCAACTAGAGTGAGAAGGTACGCCTCGAGCGTCTGTTCACCGAGAGGTGTGGCTCAAACAGCGTCTGCCTGGTACACAGCGCCTAATTAACGAAATGGTGTATCGCGTCAGCTATACCTAAGGTGTCAGTCCCACCAGCGCGATGTAGGTAACGCGACCCCGGTAAGATAGCTTACTGAAGCCTCTCGAATACCATGAAAAAGAAAGATAGAAGAAAAAAGAACGTTATTTTGGCAACCGACCCGGCAACGAAATAAAGACTATGATTGGAAACTCGGTACCTGGAATGTCAGGACCCTAAATGAACCTGGACGAGTGAGCCTTCTGGCTCGTGAACTGCAGAAGGTTGGAGGCTGCTATTCAAGAAGTCCGATGGCCTAGATCCGTAGAACGTGAATTCCGAGCCGCGGACCCCACGACCAACACTGCATTCAAGTATAACATCTATCACAGCGGCGGCGGAAAAGCAGAGCATGGAGTTGGTTTCGTATTGATGGGCAAGCAGATGAAGCGAGTGATGCGGTGGAAACCCATCAGTGAACGAATCTGTGTGTTAAGGATACGGGGCCAATTCTTCAATTACAGCCAAATCAACGTTTACGCACCGACAAACGATAAATCCGACGACGTGAAGGACACGTTTTATGAATGTCTTGATAAAGCCTATGGAGAGTGCCCAAAGCATGACGTAAAAATTGTTATCGGAGACGCTAACGCTCAGGTCGGTCGAGGGGACTTTTTCCGTCCCATAATTGGTAGAGAGAGAACTACCAATGACAACGACCTACGGCTAGTAAATTTCGCTGCTGCCAGAGGGATGGCCATCAGTAGCACCTATTTTGCACGAAAGAATATCCGAAAGCACACCTGGAGACACCCAAATGGTGAAACTTGCAACCAGATAGACCATGTTCTGGTGGATGAGCGCCATTTCTCGGATGTTATCGATGTGCGGACATTCAGAGGTCCGAACATTGACTCTGATCACTACCTCGTTGTCAGTAAAATTCGATCACGGTTGTCAACTGTATCGAACGAAAGATCACAGCGAACGATGCGAACGATATTTAGCGATTGTCGGCGGATAAGTGCAATCAACGTTAGCGAATACATCAATGATCTATGGGAGCCGATCCATGGCGCGGTGAGCACAACAGCACGAGAAGTGGTGGGCACTGCACAGAGGCGACCCAGGACGGGTTGGTTCGATGTGGAATGCAGAGATTACCAGGCGAGAAGAACGTTGCCAGAAGCCAGATGTTGGTGTCGGGTACCCGATCGAATAGAGATCGGTACAAGGAAGCAAGAGTAGCCGAAAAACGAACCCATCGCAGGAAGAAGAAAGAATATGAAGAACAAGTAATTAGCGAGGATGGAGCAGAACGATATGCGGAGGTTCTATGAGTCTGTCAATGGCGTGCGGAGAAAAACAGCGCCATCTCCCGTCATGTGCAACGGCCAACGAGGGAATTTGCTGACAGATAAAACCGAAATGGCTGCCAGGTAGAAGCAACACTTCGAGACTTTGTTGAATAGTGGAAGTGACGGTACATCGGTCCAGACAGAATAAATATTAGCAACGATGGACAAGATGTGGAGTCGCCTACACTAGATGAGGTTAAAAAAGTCGTTAATGAACTGAAAAACAATAAGGCTGCGGGGAAGGACCAGCTCCCGGCTGAACTTCTCAAACATGGCAGTGAGCAGCTTTATGAAGTTCTGCACCATATTATGTCGAAAATATGGGAAGACGAGGAAATGCCTGCAAGCTGGTTGCGGATGATATTTATATTATCAGGATTGATCGCCGTGCCGTGAAAGAGGCTTTTGTGCCTTTTAAGAGGGAGACAGCGAGGTTTGGACTCACGATCAATATCAGCAAAACGAAATAAGGACTGTTCAGTTTATAAAGAGGACACATTGTATTGTCGATGTTTATTATACAATATTTTTAGAAATATGTTTGTTTTTCATTGAATATATTATCTGACTTTCTAGAAATGAAATCCAATTATCAACGAAACAACTTAGAAATTTGCGATATTCATAACAATTTCAATTTATTGGGTATTCAACAGCTAAAACCGTTTATATTCCGTTTTCAGGGTGCCAAAAACTCTATGTTTCTGGATATCGAAAAAATCCATGGTAGTATGTTTCTATCCGATCTTCTTGGTGCTTTTGTGGACATGCCGATTTTCATTGTTTTTTACAAACTGTCAATTTTGCTAATAAAAAAATGTGTTGGAAATCTCATGTTTACTCGAAATTCGAGAAGCTTTGACAATAGGCGCCATTTTGTTGGATTTAAACTGTTTTATCTCTTTTCAAAAATTACAGTTGATTGACAGTGTATTATAATATACGATAAAGCAAACTCCATCAAAATTGACCAATCTGTCTGTTTTATATCGTCATGTAAAAGTGTCCTCTCAATAAACTGAACAGTCCTTATATGGTCGCTGGCAATCAACGTAGGTTCATTAGTGGTGGTGGTAGCGAAATGGTGCTGGATGGTGAAAAGTTTGAAGTGGTAGAAGAATTTGTGTATCTTGGAACATTAGTGACGTGCGATAATGATGTTACCCGCCAGGTGAAAAGGCTTATTATGGACTGAAATAGGGCTTATTATGGACTTCGTAACCAGCCTAAGTCCCGTAGTCTGCAAACGAAAACAAATCTCGCGCTGTATACCACTCTGATTCTTCCGGTGGCTTTATACGTATGGCTTGTACGGAGCTTTCGGAGTGTTTAAGCTTAAGGTGCTGCGGACAATAATCGGCGGTAAACAAGAGAACGGTATCTGGCGACGTCGCATGAATCACGAGTTGTACCAGGTGTATAAAGGTGGATATTATTAATCTTATTCAACACGGCAGACTACGGTGGACTGGTCACGTTGTTCGAATGCCGGAAGAACGTCAAGAGAAGATAATATTTAGTAGAGAACCCGGAAGAGGCCGCAGGCTTCGTGGAAGGCCGCGTACACGATGGCTTTTTGCAGTTGAAGAGGACCTGAGAGCGCTCAATGTTCAATGCGACTAGAAGCGATTGGCCCGGGATCGAGTCCAGTGGAGAAGGATACTCCATTCGGCGTAGGTTCATCGAAGAGCTGTAGCCCATGAAGTATCAAGTAAATATATAGCCTTTACTTATACTTAGTGGTATACGAGAAAGGCAAAACACACAAATAAATTTCGGTGAACCCGGTATCCAGAAGGTGGCAAAAGCTGGGATGACACGATGGACGGGACATGTCACAAGAAAGCTGGACAGCAACTCTGCAAAAATGGTATTCGTTACAGCGAGCTAGGTCCAAACTGATTTCGCAAGCGTGGGCGCAACCGAGAACAGAGAGACGTGGCCTCAAACCGCGTAGTGTGGCGTCATATTGCTGATTCAGTGTTATCATTTTAAATGTAAACTAAATGAATAAAATGGAATGACAATCATTTGGTAATTTGGATTAAAATGGCTCTTACGCAAGTCCTAATCATTTAGGTTTAATTTGCACTTAGGATTTCAACGTTGCCGAAATATTGTAACAACTTAAATCCACATTGCAATTTTCTTATTTTATTTTTATAAATCATCTAAATTCAAATAATGTCACAGTGCAAACAACTCTAGTTTGGGAGATGCGAATCTACTTAAAATAAAGAACAAAAAAGGGTTCCACATCTTACACCCTTCGATGCGACCGCATCGAGCTATGTGACAGTGAATAAACATTGAAAACCTAGAAAGCTCATAACAGCAAAACGAGTCAGATAGTCATAAAACTATTCGTTAAACATTGTTTTGTTGGGGCACCTTTTTTCGGTCGAACCAAAACCCCAAACATCTGTGGCTGGTTTTTAGTTAATGAAATAGGACCATAAAATGCGAACATAAAACTATTGGACAGCGTCACAGTAGCACATATAATCTTTGGCTCGGACGACCTTTCCGGTAATAATTTTGGAATTTCGGTGAGAAAATTGATCTAACCAACCAATTCTGTGATAATATAAATGGCTATAAATGGTACAGTTTATACATACGATGCCATAAACTTTAATGCTTTCAAACATGAAAACATACTCAATACCTTTGAACGTTAAAAAGAAAGTAAACTATCATCCACAGTTTCGCAAACAAATGGTTTCACATGCATAGATGATATATAAGGCAGTAGGCAATTAACTCCTATTAAGATATTTTCCCAGGAAATTGAAGCTCAAAAATGAAATGTACATTTTTTAATCTAGAAAAATGAATAGGGCTGTAAATTGACAAAGTTAAAAGACTTCACTATTTCATGTACTTACACTATAATCACTTTGTATCTACAGATACGTATTTCGTTTTCTACTTGAAAACTTCTTCAGTGTTTTGTTATCGACAATAGTAATTATTCGCTATAAATCGGTCAAATCGAAAACAAAAATAATTTGATACATTTTAGTGGGTGGTACAAGCCTGGACTATTGTACTGTATTTTTTTCAATTTCTTAGTTACTACCAAGCGTTCAAAAAAAAATTATCACATGTGAACTTCCTTCGTCGACCATGTGTCGGCATTCACCCCTCTTCATCACATATATTTTCCTGCGTTTTCTATAGACCTAACAATATTGGAAACTGTTGAATCTATTCGAAAATGGAGCCAAAACACATTTTGCGTAACAGTGCGCATGTTCTCACCGCACAGGTAGCTAACGAAATTTAACGATCATCATTACCTTGGAAGGTTGTTGTCCACCCGTTGTTCTATTGTCGAAAAAACCGTCCCGTTCCTATATTGAAAGCGGTCCAGTGGAAAAGAAAGGAAAAGCCACAGCTGTGAAAAATCGAAAGCGCCGAAAGGCGCACGCCTTCCTTTTCCTGGCAGGGAAAATCGAAAAACTCGTAAAAAAGGAAACGGGGGAAGGTGAGTCAAGGTTGATGAATTGAAGGGTGAATTTGAAGAGCAGAACTGTGAAGGTGCTTGAAGGAAGGATAGTCGTTAACCTCGTTGCAGGTTGTTGGCGTCAATTGAGTTTATCAAAATATTTAGTAAGCGATGAAGTTGAAGGATAGGATTATTTATGCATCGCAATTTTACAGTATTATATTCAATTTCATGACAAAAGCACTATAGTATTCTATAATTTGTGCTGAAATTCGTAATAATTTAAATTCAATTCTAAATACTAATATAAATGATAGATACATGTACATGCAAATGATATATTATTCTCTGAAGTTTGGCAAAAACGTTTCTTTGAAGTAAATCAGATAAATTCCTATTCCAAAAAATGAAATTCAATCCCAATACTCACTCGCATGCCTTGAATTGAAAAAAAAATCATTATTTTTATGTTCGGAAATCGGAATGGTCATCAACAATTCATGCCTCTTCATGAAGTGTCTGCAACGTATAAATAAATACTCAGAATAAAATTCCAATGTTTTGCAATATAAACAACGCAATTCCATGAATCACGCCGCACACATAATCCCAACCATACATTTGCAAAATCCTCCATAATCATCATGATCGTTGTTGCTCTAAGCGACCATCCATCGCCGCCGTGTGACCGGCGACATCCAGTTTCAGGAGTCGAGCGGAAATGACTTTCTCCGTAACCGAGCCGGGCGAGCGATATCCGCTTTCGTCCTGCCACGTGCCACTTTCTTCCGGCACATGCTGGCAATTTAGTTGGACGACACCGCCCTCCGGCTCTGTTGTTGAACTAAAACGCTAACAGGACAGCCAGCGCCAGATGACCATGCTGCTGCCATGTCGCGCGAGAGCTTATCGAATCTCGATAAGAATTTCGCCAGCAGGGGTACGCTCGCTTCCCGACAACTGTTGCAGCTAAGACCTGGAAAAATCCTCTACACCTAAACTATTCGGACGTTCGTTGCTTCCGGTCGATCGGTTAGCTGTCGATAGCACTCTGAAGTTAGGAATTTTCTCAATTAATATCGGATGCCAGTGAGGCGAGGTGTGGGAATATTGAGTGGGGACGACGGCGCAGTCTGGTGAAAATTCATGTGACCGAAACAAAGCGCTAACAATATTGGCCCAAGGGAGGACAGGAAATGAAAAGGGAAATCAAATCGGTAGTCAGGGTTTCTGCATGCAACGGCAAACGCCAGACGGAGACTAAATTCCGGATTAATTGTCGTACGTCTTCTTTCGCTCATGTGAAGCAGAGATATTGAAAAGATATGACGAACATCGATGGCAGGAATTGGTCCCGGTATATCTGCTGTCTGTCCTCTGTCGGTGATGCGGCCTTTGTGTATGTTAGACTAAAGAAAATGAGGATGAGATGTCGATTGCAGTCAATTTCAAAGCCGTTTCGATAAAATCGTTTTTAGTTTAGTTGAGGGGCATTCGATACGATGACTTCTCTTGATAACTCATGGTGTCATCTGTTATATTTTTTATTAAAATGAAGATTACAGACCTGCAGCCAAAAAATATGGATTTTGGAATATATCATCATTACAGTTTTTCAAACACGTGAGAACTAGGAGCAGCTTCTATTTGCAATCCAAGGACATCGAGTGGGTACCTTTTATCAAAGCTTCATAGTGCTGGGAACAATGCGCCAACGCGTAATTGGGTGGCAGCCAATTAACGCAAGGATGTGCGTGCAAGCTGAGGATCAAAGGCCGTTTTATCAACTATAGTATACAGCGCCATCAACATACTGCCTACGATACATGAAAGGAGGCCCGAACTCGAGCAAGAAGCGCTCTATACACATCTGGAACGGACATACGACGGATGCCCACTGCGGGACGTGAAAATCGGTATCGGGGACATAAACGCTTATAGATATGAAGAGAGGAAATGCACATGCCGGTGATCGAGTCGGATAGTCTACACACCGTATCAAATGACAAAGACCTACAATGCATAAACGTGGTAGTCGTCCATGCACTGCTAGTGCGACGTATCTTTGTTCCGCGCAAGCATATCCACACGTGGAAAAATCCGTTGCCAGATCCATGACTTAAGAGTCAGTTGACGATTATAATGGACGAAAATATTGATTGTTTTAAAAATGAAGCGCAATGTCTTATTATAGCTGGCTTATAAGAATTTTCCAGACATACTGTGGTACATACAGTACCAGCAGGTATTCCAATTGCCACAGCAACATTAAATATATATTCTATTTATTTGAATTCATCCTCAAGAAAGATTACCCAAAAAATACTAAAAAATACGTTTCTCAATTTGATGGATTTGACTCAATGCGAGGATGCAATGATGCGTGAATCATGTTTTCAAAGCTTTCCTTTGGGAACTGTTCTCAAAAGAGGATGCTTTTGAATACTGTTTTCATGAGCTAAAGTCAATACCAAATTTTCAAAACGACTTATATTCTTTTGTAAACAAATATTTAAACGTCGATTTGACGAATCTGATAGCACTCCCACGCAAATCAGCGCCATCAATACGTAGGTGAAGGCTTCGGCTACCTGTTCATGGTGTTGATCAACGTTTGAATTTTTGTTTACAAAAGCAAATAAATCGTTTTGAAAATTTGGTATTGAAGTCATGTGATGAACTTAAAGCCTGTCCACGTTAGATTTCGGACAGCTAGATAATGCTCAATCGATTTGTCGCCATTTCACCAATTTAGGCGTTAGCTAAAACATACTGAAAGCAGCACATAAACCGGAAAGATTTAGCTGTCATGTAAATGGATTGTCTCCATAGTTTGTAAAAATGTTTAAAAATCGCGGTGGAAGATGGGTGTCCGAAGTATAATGTGGACAGGCTTTATTATAAATAAAAAATCACACTAATATTGTTTAAAAAAATGAACTAAAGTTGTAATCTTCAAAAGCGTTTCCACATATCAATTCGCATTTTCATGAATAAATTATAATGGTCATGATGTTGCAGAGTCATGAAAATTAATGCTGAGTCGTGGAAACATGACTCAGAGGGATGAACCGTCCATCTTGCGTAAAGGAATTTTGCTTATCGCCACTAACAATCTCTTTGGAATTTATCAAGGAATGTTTCTATAGAATTCCGTGGACCTACTATTTTCCAAATTTGAATTAAGCTCTAAATACTGAAATATTGCGCAACTGAAATTTTTGCTTCTCAGTAAACCTCTCCAATGATTTGAGGCATAAAGGAACCGTATTTTGCAAAACCAAACAAAAGTTTTGAAAATTTCCAACGATCATTTTGATGTAATGAAAAGTAGGTATATGCAACCGCATAAAATTTTGAAGGAAAGTCTTTTTACTTCAACCAAGTTTTCCAAATTCCATACAAAACTTAGCATTTAGAGAGAGCAGCAAACAGCATATTTTCTCGTGGCGCACGGCAAGAAAGGAGCGGCGAGAGCGATCATTGTTGCATCTGGCGTGATACTAGAAAATAGCGCATTCACATTTGCAAACTACTATTCACCAAAAATGCGTATAAATTTAAATCTAATATAGGAAAGGAAGACAAATAAAGCAAATAAGAAAAGACTAATAAGACAGAATAAATAATACAAATAAGACGAATAAGGCAAACGAGACAAATAGGACAAATACAAACAAATACGGGAAATAAGACCAATAAAATATTCCTCCAAAAATTCTTTCGGGCATTCCCAGAAAGTCCTCCGGATATTCCTCCAGAAGTTGCTTCAAGTATTCCTCCATGAATTCGAGCGGATATTCATTCAGGAATTCTTCCGAATATTCTTTCGAGAATTCTTTCGCATATTTCTCCAGGAATTACTCCAGGAGTTCCTCCGGGAATTCCTCCAGGAATTCATCCGGATATTCCTCAAGGAATTTAATCAGATTCCAAGTATTTTTTTTTAGTTTTATAACGCTCTTGAAAACCATTATTTACTCTACAAGAGTGCATTAAAATATAATTAAGCCGAAATTTTACTGGGGATATTTCTCCAGAAATTTCTCCGAATATTCATCCAGGAATTCATCCAGATATTCCTTCAGAAATTTCTCCAGATATTCCTCTAAAAATTTTTCCGTATATACCTCCAAGAATATCTTTGGATATTCCTCCGGATATTCCTCAAGGAAGTCGTCCGGATATTTCTCCAGAAATTTGTTCAGATATTACTCCAGAAATTCCTCTGGATAATCCTCCAGAAATTCGTCCAGATATTCCTCAAGGAATTCGTCCAGATATTCCTCTGGATATTCCTCCAGATATTCCTCCATACATTGCTCCGGAAATTCCTTTAGGAATTCTTTCAGATATTTCTCCCAGAATTCCACCGGAAATTCCTCCAAAAACTCTTCCGGATATTCCTCCAGGAATTTGTCCATATATTATTCCAGGAATTTCTCCGGATATTCCTACAGTAATTTCTATGGATATTCCTCTAGGAATTCATCCAGTTATTCCTCCTGGAATTCCTCTTGATGTTCCTCTGGAAATTCACCCAGATATTCCTGCAGGAGTTCCTTCAGGAATTCGAGCAGATATGTGTCCAGGAATTCTTACGGACATTCATCCCGGAATTCTTCCGGCTATTCCACCAGAAATTCATCCGGATATTACTCCAGGAATCCCACCAGATATTCCTCCAGATTTTTTCTCGGTTTCCCACCAGAAATTCCTACGAGTATTTCTCAATGAATTCCCCCGGATATCCCTTCAGGAATTCCTCCGGATATTCTTCTAGGAATGCTTCTGGAAGAATTCCTGGATAAATATCCAAAGGAATTCCAGGGAGAATACCGGGAGGAACCCCTGAGGAATACCCGAATGAATTCTTGAACGCATTTCCGGACGAATTCAAGAAGAAATATCCGGAAAAATATTTGGAGGAATATCCTGGACAAATTCCTGGGAAAAAAATTCAGAGGAATTTTTGGAGGAATATCCGGAAGCATTCATAGAGGAATGTCCGGAGGAATATCCTTAGGACGAATATTCGGCCGAAATCCGAAGGAATATTGGGAGGAATTCCTGGAGGAATATCAGGAAGACTTCCTGAAGTAGTATTAGTTTACGTCGTAAAGCACGGTGAAGAATTAGAGCTCTCACAGAAGACTTGGAAACTGCATTGCTTCTGAATCAGGACGGGAAATAACACGGGCGTTGTGCCACTTATAAAAATTAAAGCAATTTGTTGATCAGTCACAAAAGTTAATTTCAGATATTTCTCAGAAAAAAGTATAATTTTTTCCCAGAAAAAAATCTATGCGCGAAAACGGTCAATATTCGTGATTAAAAAATCAACTCTACCTACGCGAGGAAACTTAACCATCACTAATTTCAAAATATTTTAGTGGTAATGGAAGCAGAATACGGAGATTTTCTGAGTTAATGCGACGTTCGTAGGCTAACCCGTAGTTTCTTGCTTGAGAGATTTTATTCTCTTCGAAAGGAAATCACATTATTTTTACAAGTTAAAGCAAAACCAATGCCCAAGCTGCTTGATCCTGAATGGATGAGCCTTCACAGTAGATGTCACCAAACATCTCAATGACTTGAACATAAGGCATCGAATCAGGGATCAAGATGTCAAATTTTTAATCTCCAAAATGCAAACTATTGAAAAATAATTGAAACAATTTGGCACAATTGCTTGTCGGAAACTGATACATTTCTCAGATTCTGGTAGAAGACAGTCGAAGCCTTTCAACAGATATTTTCAAGCTCTTTCGGTAATTTTTGAGAACACAGTTCCTCAACACCGTTTGCTGATGTAAATAATGTATTTGCAATGTTTCACATGGAGATAATTGACCTCCAATACAGCAACGTGCTAGAATTCAAATGCCAGAAAAACACACCTTTCGTAAGACATTTTCTCTCTCCAGAAGTACACAACTGTTTATCAAGAATGAAAGCAGTAAACAATAATTGTTTGCTCGCAAAATTCGATCACTGATTGTGAAATCAATATGCGTCGAGTATTGGGAAGAAGCCAATAATTCCATATCCTGTTACGTAAAAAGAAAAAGAAAATAGGCGCATGAAAATGTTGTTCAAACGCAATTAAATCGGGTTTAATTTTTCTTTTTCAAACAATTTTAGCCATTCTGTAAAACTTAATGCCATTTTGAAAAAAAAAAATGTATTTTACTTTGGTTATTTTGAAAATGTAAAAAAGAATATGTACCGAATATTTTCTGGGCCGCCAGCAAGTGACCATTCTTAAAATCGTCCCGTGGCTTGAAAAGGTTGGGCAGGCCTGATCTAGAGGAATATTCAAAAGAATTATGGAAGAACTTCTGGAAGAATTCCTAGATGAATATTGAGAGGAATATCTTGAAGCATTCCTAGAGAAACAGCCGGAGGAATTCCTGAAGGAACATCGGGAGGAATTCTTGGAGGAATATCTAGAAGAATATCTAGAGGATATTTTGGAGGAATATCTGGACGAATTACTGGAGGAATATCCGAAAAAAATCTTGGTGGAATATTCTAAGGAATTCCTGAAGGAATATCCAGAGGAATACCTGCAAGGAATTTCTGTGAGAAAATCAGGATAAGCTTCTGAAGGAATATTCAAAGGAATCCCTGGAAAAATATTTAGGGGATTTTCTAGATGAATTTCCGAAGGAATATATGGAGGAATATTTGGAGAATTTCCAGGAGGAGCATCTGGAAGAATTCCCGGAGGAATATCCGAAGTAATAACTTAATAACTAGAAGAATATCCGGAGGAATTCCTTTTGAAATTTCCAGAGGAATTCTTGGGGGAATATACGGTGGAATTCCTGGAGGTAAATCCGGAGGAATTTCTGGGAGAATATTAGATGGAACTTCTGGAGGAATATCCGAAAGAACATCTGGAGGAATATTCGGAGGAAGTCCTGGACGACTTCCTGAGGAATTTCCGGAATAATTCATGGAGAAATTTCTGGAGGAATATTCAGAGGAATAACTAAAAGAATATTCATAGGAATTCCCTGGGTTCCAGTGGTTTCCTTGGAGGATTATTCGGAGGAATTCCTGGATGAATATCCGAAAGAATATGTGGAGGAATATTCGAATAAATTCCTGGATGAATATTCTGGAGGAATATTCGATCTGGAGGAATATTCGAATATCTGGAGGAATATCTGGAGAAATATTCGGAAGAATTCTTGGAGGAAATCCTGGAGGAAAATCTGGAAGACTTCCTGAAGAATAATTCTGAAGACTTTCTGGAGATGATAATTCTAGATGAATTTCTGTTGGAATATCCGGAAAAGTTCCTGGAGGAATATTCGAACGTATATCTGGAAGAATTATCGTTGGAATTCCTGGAGAAATATCCGAAGGATTCCAGGAGATATATCGGGAGGAATCCCTGGAGGAATATCCGAAAGTATTCCTGGATCTACAGCTGGAGGAATACCAAGAAATGATTATTTGGTTGATTTGTCTTATTTCTATTATTTGTATATGTCTTTTTTATCTTATTTGTTCTTTTTATCCTATTTGTTTTATTTGTCTTACTTGCCTTATTTTTATTATTTGTCTTATTTGTTTCATTTGTCTTATTTGTTTTGTTTGTCTTATTTGTATTACAGTCAATTCTCCATGAGTCGATGTTCTATGACTCGATATCGACTCATGGAAGCAAATTATTCCATATTAAACAATATTTTCTAGGTTACTATGATGGTCCCTTCAAACAGCTTCCCAAGGATTTTATATTCCTCATCTCGATATTTCCATGAATCGATGGTCCCTTCAATATCGACTCTTGGAGGTTCGACTGTATTTCTTTTATTTGTCTTATTTGTCTTATTTGTCTTATTTGTCTTATTTGTCTTATTTGTCTTATTTGTCTGATTTGTCTTATTTGTCTTATTTGTCTTATTTGTCTTATTTGTCTTATTTGTTTTATTTGTCTTATTTGTCTTATTTGTCTTATTTGTCTTATTTGTCTTATTTGTCTTATTTGTCTTATTTGTCTTATTTGTCTTATTTGTCTTATTTGTCTTATTTGTCTTATTTGTCTTATTTGTCTTATTTGTCTTATTTGTCTTATTTGTCTTATTTGTCTTATTTGTCTTATTTGTCTTATTTGTCTTATTTGTCTTATTTGTCTTATTTGTCTTATTTGTCTTATTTGTCTTATTTGTCTTATTTGTCTTATTTGTCTTATTTGTCTTATTTGTCTTATTTGTCTTATTTGTCTTATTTGTCTTATTTGTCTTATTTGTCTTATTTGTCTTATTTTTCATATTTGCCCACAGAGACGGATGTGCGTGTAAACAAAAAAAAATGCGAATAGTACATAATGTTTCAATCCTATTTCCATGTGTAAAGTGTAAATATCTGAAAGAAATCCCAACAATGCCATAGACCAGCGGTTCTCAACCTGGGGTACATGTACCCCTGGGGGTATCTCGGGCTAGAATGCGTAATGGCGGATGTATTACAATTCCAATCAAAACTTATTAATAAATAATAAATTTTGATAATTGTGTATTTTTTTCAAAACTTTGTTTTGTACATAATATGCATGGCGATTACTAAATCAAAGCCTATTGAATCCTGCCCTCGCAGACAAGCACAGTGTATTAAGGGCTGTGCGACAAAAGATCAAAAGGGGACAAAACGTTGAAAGAACAAATTTAAAAAATCTTCAATTTAATCTACCTATTCGATACAAAATATTAAATAACACAGCTCAACAAGATTTTGTCCCTAACACCAAATAATGTGTCCCTAGTAGATTTTTGCTCGCTGAATCCGAATCTGACTTCAGATTTACTCTAACACGTCGAGATTTTGAGATATACCTCAATAAATGTCGTCAAAACAATGATTTTGGGCATTTTGGAACAGCCATCGTTAACCCTATAGAAAAAATTACTAGTCAATCAAGGTCCAAAATGGATCACAAACATTCAATCGTTCGAAATGTGGTGCATTTTGAACAAATTGAACATAATAAGTGTGATTTATTTGCAATTTTAGTTAGTGAAAGTTATTTAAAAATATGTTTTATGCAAGCCACCTTGTATACAAGCCTGGTTATTTTCTGTGAACGGTTTTGAGAGGAAAGTAACAAGAATTCAATATAATAGTTTGTCCAAGCAAAAAAATAATATGTTTTCATTGAAGTAACTTCTATTGAATATAAATATGATATTGTATTTCCTCTGGCGCGATAAATTTTCAATTATTGCACAAGTGATATGGTGTATTTAATTATTCAATTTATGTCAATTTATGCTCCTTTATTATGTTCATTCGAATAAAGCAAGTACGAGAACTGTACGCAGTTCTATATATTTTGATTATTCCTGCTATTTATGATCATTCCAATATTCCTATGATAGAAATTTGGGCGGAAAACTATCAATTAGCAAAATCAATCAACGAATCGATAAGTTGGTTTTCGATCGTTCTTGTGTATGATTGCATACAAGCTGAAGCGATGTTGACGGCTACGCAACAGAAACCGGAAAACGTCAACAACCTACTCGTGCGTGGGGGATTTTTATTTGATTCGCATTAAAAATGCTGCGTGGATGTTGCAATAATCCCAATGCAATTTCTTTAAACTATGATCAGCTTATAACATTGAAAAAGGAAAAAGTTCACTAGTTTTATCAAGCTTTGTTATGTGCTAAGACGCAAAGTTATGCGCCAGAAAAAAAACTTGGGCTCCGCTCCACTTGTGTGCTGTTCAACATGTTACAGTTACCCGAGCATATGATTGGATGATCCGCCAATTCTGCACTCTGATATTTCTCTAATTTAACAAAACAACGGCATGAATGAGAAAATTTACGATGAAGTTACAAAATGGTTAAGTTTCAACTTATTTTCCGAGTGCTGAAATGTATTTTATTAGTCAATGTGGCTTGAATGCTCTGGTAGGGTATCTAGTAGAGGATTTGAATACGTTCAAATTGCACTCCGATCTTTTTCCTTGTTGATTAAAAGAAAGGAACTTTATGGATCATCATCTTCTCACTATATTCTAGCACAACACAATTGCAACATGTTAACAGATTACGTGTGGTTATTGGAAGTTGATCGATCGAAAAAAACAACCAGAAATCGAGCAGAATAACATTTTAGGAGGAGGAGAAATGTTGAGCATAAAATGAAAAAAACGTGGATATTTTATTAAAAGTCCAATGAAACATATATTTACAAACTGACTAGTATCTCTATACTTCATTTAACATTTTCTTATCCCAGTTCCTCTGGCCTCATGTAGAATTTTTGGTGGCTTCGAACTGGTGGTGATGGCGTTTGCATGCAAGTTTTTGATACAAACTTGCATGGAATATTTTTAAATTAAATTCACTAAACTTAAATTCAAGTAAAGCCGAATAGAAAACAATTGTAACGTGCAAATCTGATGGAAATTCATTAGATCAGATGTTGTTTTACCAATTCGGGTATTGATTGACCTAAAATTATGTTAATATACTTCATGAAAGTCCTTCGAAAAATGCCAATTTCTTCAAATTAGCGGTATTAATTTAGCTATATCTTAAAATTTGGACGTGTTAGAGCATATCTGAGGACAGATTCGGATTCAGCGAGCCAAAATCTACTGAAGACACATCAATTGGTTCTGAGGACCCGCAAAAGGTTAAATTTTGTTCCCCTGTGTAATATGTTAACAACATGCTTCTGAACTAAATTTAAAGTCGGGAAAGTACGGAAACCTCCATTTGAGAGGCATGAAGGCTATTTTTCCGAAAAGCTTAGTTGCTTCGTGATAAGAGAATTGGAAGCATCCTTCTACACTTCTCGGAAGCCTCCTTCCAAGCAGCTCAAAGCCACGTTTTAAGAAGTTCATACCCGAGCAGCACACATGTTGTACATAGATCACAGTAGCTTATGTGTGACCCGATTTAGTCACAATTAGGTTGCTGTAACCAGTTTCATTAGGCTTGTGCTGCTTGGGTAAGCCTCCTTTCAAGAGATTTGGAAGCCTTCTTTCAAGAAGCTCATAAGCCTCGCTTAAAAAGCTTAGAAGCCTCCTTTTAAGTAGCTGAAAAGCCGCCTCTCAAGTGGCTCGGAAGCGTTCTTTCAAGATTCTTACAAGCCTCCTTTTAAGTGGCTCGGAAGCTGCCTTTCAAGAGGCTCTGAAGCCTCCCTACAAAATGCTCTTGAGCCTCCCTTCAAGAGGCTCGGAAGCCTTTCTTCAAGAGACTCGGAAGCCTCGTTTCAAGAGACTTGGAAGCCTTTTAAAAAAAACGACTTTCAAGAGGCACGGAAGCCTAATTTCAAGAGATGAAGCGGAATTCTTCTTCCAAGAGGCTCAGGCGCAAGGCGCTCAGGAGCCTCCTTTGGAGAGGCTCGAAAGGCGCTTTCTAGAGGCTCTGAAGGCCTCCCTTTAAGATGCGCTGTAGCCTTTCTTCAAGAGGATCAGAAGCCTCATATCAAGAGGCTCTGAATTCCCCTTTCAAGGGCTCGTTCAAGAGGCCCAGAAGCCTCTCTTCAAGAAGCTTGGAAGCCTCCCTTAAAGAGGCTCGACATTCTTCTTTCAAGAGGCTTGGAAGCATACTTTCAAAAAACTCAAAAGCTTCCTTTTAAGTTGCTCGAAAACCGCCTTTCAAAAGGCTCTGAAGCCCTCTTGAAGAGCTCGAAAGCCGCCGTTCAAGAGATTCGGAAACCTCCTTCAAGATGTTGAAACGCCTCTTTTCAAGAAGCTCGTAAGCCTTATAAAGCTTGGAAATCCCCCATCAAGAGGCTCATGAGATTCCTTTCAAGAGGCTCGTAGGCTTCCCTTAAAGAGATGCGAAATTATTCTTCCAAGAACATATAACCGTACTTTCAAGTGGCTCGAAAGCCGCTTTCAAGAGGCTGTGAAGCCTGCCTGTGAATGTTCCCTTCAAGAGGATCAGGTCTTGGAAAATTCGTTCAAAAACGAATGAATGCTTCGTTTTTAACCCGCGCTCGATCACGTGCTGCAGGGAGAGGCAAAGCATTCGTTTTATACATTGAAAGTGAGGAGTTTTGAACGAGGCATCTTCACAAGCCTCGTTCTTCACAAGGATCGTTCAGTAGGTCAGCGTGAAGTGAGGATGCTTCCTTCGTTCATCGGCAGTGTTTCAGATGCGAGTGAGTGTTGTGTAGATACAAAACCATATTGGCGAGAAAGAGAGGGAATGTATTATATACCTCTCTTCTACACATTCATTCCAACAGAAATGCGCAACTCAGTATAAGTGAGGCAAGAGAGCTAAATATTCTCTGCACTAGTGGGTGCTTGATTTCACTCTCTAGCTGTTCAAGGGCTCGAAAGCCGCCTTTTAACAGGCCCAAAGGCCTCCCTTCGAAAATTTCCCTTGGAGAGGCTCGGAATTCTTTTTAAAAAGTCTCCTTTTAAGTGGCCCGAAACCCGCCTTTCAAGAGGGGTTGAAGTCAAGGTTCGGAAGCCTCCAACAGACAAAAAAATTATGTAGGAAGCTTGATGTTTAAATTTACTTTGAATTGAAATTTTTCACGGAATATCGCAAACTTCAGCCAACTCCATGGAGCGCAATAAATCCCGTTAGTTTTTAGGGTCGTTTTTCATATATCTTATCTACGCTTATTTTCATTTACAGCAAAAAATAGGGGGTACCTCAATAATTGCAAAAGTTTGAAGGGGTACCTCTCAAGAAAAAGGTTGAGAACCGCTGCCATAGAATTTACGCTCCCTAAGTGTTTGTTTTTGATTAAGAGATAGAAAATAAAAAACTTGATAAACGAAAATAAATTTTGAAAATTCTTCAATTTTGATGCTTGACTCAACCCACGATAGCACAAGTTCAGCTGTTTTTTGTAGTAAAGAGTTAGATTTTAAACTTTATGGATGGAAATGATTTTCGAAAATGTTTTGGTTTACCCATGATAGCAAATAAAAAGTTCATCTATTATTGTAGTGAAGGGATAGATAAAGCAAAGTATGAAAAAAGTAAAAGAAATTACTTTTGAAAATGTTTGGGTCTGATGCTTGACTGATGTTATTGAGCCTGGAAAACTAAACCCACGAACAGATGTTGTTGAAGTGAAGAGAAAGAAGATGCAATTTTTTTTAGATCTCAATGATTTTTGAAAATATTTTGACTTTCATGCTTGGCTGATGTTTTTGTGCCTCAACCAAGCCAAGAAAACTCAACCCATGATAACAAATAACAAGATCAGCTACTGTTGCGGTGAAGAGATAGAAAATGTAAAATTTGATGAATAGAAACGATTTTTGAAAATGTTTCGATTTTGGTGGTGCCACAGCTTTGGAAGAAGGTAGCCGTTCAAGATGGCCCTTTTCACACCTTCTGTCCTATCCAGCAAATTTCCTGCAGCGCCACGACGTCGAAGTTTCGGGGATGTGATTCATCGTAGATCATCCTGTCGCAACCTGTGAAGCCCAGCAACTTGCAGTTCCATGATCCATGATTCAAATTGTGATTCTTTATTCTTCGCCTATGTCTTTGTGGATTATATCTAGATCAATATTTGAAAAGCCAAAAATGATTCCATCTGATTCTTAGTCTACATATATAGCTATATGCGTGGACAGAAGGAATAAATGTTGGCTGTTACGCCCTTTTCAAATGTTGCTGCAGATATCTTTTATTTCGTTCGTAATTTGTGGTTTTACAGGCGGCTTATTTTGCCTGCGGCTGTCTCGTCGAAGTCGTCGTGTCAGATTTGTTTAGTGTCCCACATAACACCAGGACTTGGGCTTGTGCGCTTCCCGAGCAAGAGCGACGACCTCGACTAAATAATTTGGTATGAACTTGCCTTGCATAAGAGGTAAAATACCAAACAATAATGCCAAAAATTAATATGCAAAATACTTCAGGTATAACATGCCTTATGCTTAGATATTTTAATACCAAACGAATAATAATTTGTTATGCGTTTGGTATTGTAATAACTGAGTATGGTATGCCTAAAGTATTTTATTCTTTATTAATTTTTGGTATTTCTCCTTTGGTAATTTACCGGAGCCTACTTGCGGATACATTTAGCTTTTTATAGAAGTTTAACAGAGCCCTCTGTCAAACCCAACCAAATCCTCGGCAGGCACCACAACTCGCAGTTGTCTTGGCGAGGGATCGTCAAGCCCTTAGACACATACCTTACACATAGTCCCTGCTGCCCCAATTATTTTTTTATGTGTATGTAGCCGACTTCAACCAATTAAATTAAAAGTAAATTTATAATCACTCTTTTCCTATTAATTTTAAACTTTTGTTTATTTAGCTTATATTTCGTGTTTCTCATTCCACTGAAAGTACATAATTTGTATTTATAGTATTCGGGGATTAAATCCAAAAGAGAATGAAACATTTATCATCTCTGTACTCATATACGATACGTAGCATACCGTGAAAGACTTTTTTTTCGCAAGCTGTCATGATGAAAAACTGATTCGGGAGGCTATAACAGAGGCTCATAACTGATGATGCATTTCAACTTGTTATATACACAGCTGTGCGGTCCCTAACACAAAATGAGCGAGAACAAAGCGAGGATCTGTGGGGGCTGCCTATCGGATTCTGTAAATATACAAGTTTGATAAATTTGGTATCATGGCTTGTTATGATTCGAAACAGTTTTGCCTTTCGTTTATCGTTGTTCGTTATCTATTGAGAGCGATTTCTGCAAACTCTGAGTAGGCTAGGTGTACCAGTTGTGGCTATAGCACCAGTTATCGCACTAGTGCTTTATATGCCAAATGGCCAATCAAATCACCGCAAACCAAGATCATATCGATAAAGTATATTCATATGGCACGATAACACCTTTGAACTCCTCCAATACAAGCAAAGCATAATTGTAAACATTGATTTCGTTTAATTTTTGACGTCCTTTGCACCAGTTGTCGCACTAGTGGTCCCAATTTGGCCAATCCCATAAGAAAACAATGGGATTTTCCAAATAAGAAACCAAAATTAAGAATAGTGCTACAACTGGTGCATGCGTTCCTATTACTGATTAATCAATTTTGAGGATAATAACAAATTTTATTGTAGTTTTCACAGCTGTTCTAAGGAGCAGGAAGTGAAACCTTTCGATTGATATATAAAGTCCACCCACATGCCTTTTACTTATTTAAAAAAAAATAGTTGTTTTTATGTGTGGCGACAATTGGTACACCGACCCTATTCTATCTCACAATTATTATTAATTTTTGAAATTATTTTCATGAAAACTCATATGTGAATATGTACATTATGTGCAAGATATTGATTTGGAAAATGTACTCGAACCCATGACCCTACAGTACGCTAGACTGGTGCTTTAACCAACTAAACTACGAAGGACCTCCGTCGGCCTTCGCAACCTAGCGGCTACTGAACGAGCTCGAGATTCCCAAATTGGACGCATAGTCAAATCGCTCGCAATCCATTTCTCAAGCCAATACTTCCACATGTGTATAGTACACGTCCACATTAGAGGAGCGTGAGTATTTAGAATGTCTGGCGGCTATCGAGCTCGTTTAGTAGCCGCTAGGTTACGAAGGCCGACGGAGGTCCTTCGTAGCTTAGTTGGTTAAAGCACCAGTCTAGCGTACTGTAGGGTCATGGGTTCGAGTCCCATCGAAGGGAAAGAGGTTACCTCCAATACATTTTCCAAATCAATATCTTCCACATAACGTACATATCCGCATATGAGTTTTCACACCATTGTAAATTAACGTCCAAGTCGGGTGGTTTAATCCCCGGAAATAGGCAATTAACTTTGATTGAACTGAATTACTTTCAGCTATTTTGCATTTTTTTCCTTTTTTATTTTTGTATTGATGTAGCTGGAATATTCATATTTGAGCAATTTGGTGTGTGAGAGAGACCCGCCGGACTGTACTGTACTGTACAGGAGGGTCACCAAAAAAAGGGAAATAAGGAAGGATACATCTCTTTGTAGACTGTTGCTATGGATGCTGTTAATTTACTTTCCATAGAACAATTGCCACTTCCGCAACCCCTGTAAGTACCGGATGGGTCTTAATAATTTATAAGCCTTCGGAAACAAAATGCTGAAGCCAAACACAAAAGACACTCGCTGGCTGGCCGGTTGCTGCTATTGACTGGCGGAGAGTAATAAATTTCTGATTTTTGCTTTTGTTTTTGCTAACTAACTCTCCCCCAGTCAGTTCTGCTCCCGGTTCCATTTGTGTACCCTCCGACTTTTGGAATTATTTTGGTTGCCTTATAACAACATTCCGCTGTGCTACCCCAAGTAACAGTGATGGTAGTTCAAAAACAATTGTGACCAAAATGTACTTTTAGGATGCAAATGCGCAGAAAAAAATCCATTTAGTGTATTACCGTTTTGTCTTCGAATAGAAAACCATAATCATTTTCGCAATCAGAGTAGAAACTCATCAGCTCGTGAATTGCGTGGAGCTGAAATGCTATTACCGGTTGCTTTTTTATTTCAAATTCCTATATTTTTGTTGAATTTATGTCACAACAAACCACAGTGTGCGTCAGTTACCAAATTACAGCCCGGATAACGACGGCACAGATCAGCCTCGGTTGGAGATGATGAAAAGCGAATTGTCGGGCCCCCGCCCACCTTGCTAACTAAATTCAACATGAAAAGGTCGTTCGGTGGAAGTAATTTGGAAAACATTTTCAAAGCAAAACATTTTCCGTTAGTTACTGTGCGCACTTTTGTCATTTCCGTCTGGCGTTTTTGGTACGGCAAGTCGTGGTGTAGCATCGACCAGCCAGCAGTCGGTGGATGGGTTTTAAAAGCCGGCGACGTCATCACTCGGCCCGACCGAAGGATCCGCAGGGAAGGATTAACCTCTGCCGTTGGACGTCGCGCCGCCGTCGTCGTCGGTGTGGGGCCCCATTAGGATGGAGAATCCTCCCCTGATTTGTATTTACGGAAAACCGACGCGTCGTGTCTTGTTTGCTTGGGCCGAATAACGACATTTTGGAAAATATTTAGTGTAGGAAATGGGAGGTGCAAAGGGTTTCATAAATCGTTTATAGGAATCGATTTCTTCTATTTGATAAAATGACTATGATAAGACGCTTCAATTAGCTATGATGTATGTTTCTTATCGTGTCACCTATCTTTGCTATTGGATAAAAATGCAAAAAAAAAAAATCCGTGAAGTTTTGTTTTTAACCTATTGGGAAAATTAATCAAGTTATGAAAAAATTAATGGAGAAGCATCGATACTAACTAATCCCCAATATTAGACAATTTAATACCAAATGTGTGAAAGCAGCGAGAATATTCGAGTACGAAACAAATAAGTCAAAATACTCGTTACTAAGTCGAATAAATTGAAATCTTCTTTCTGATTCAACGAAATAATGTTTAATAAATTTTGTAGAAAATGGATGAAGGTTATTTATTGTAAACAACGAATTTCGAAGTATTTTCCTATCAAAATTTCTAATGAACTTAATAACGTCTGAATATTGGTAGATGTGGTTACCAATCTATACATAGCGTTGGGGAGAATGCAAGAAGGGAGCAATCTATCAAAATATTTGAAAAGTATGTTTTAAAGTCTTAGCAATAAGGGCCTATACAATTACATGCTACAACATTGTTTCGGAAATAGAAATACTTTTACCAACCCAGTTCAGTAAGATTGATCCAATATGCCGCTCTGATATAAAATTCTACTTTTACTATGACGACACAACGACGATGCCTTCCACATAATACGAATTACGAACACAGTACTATCTGCTTTAAGAAGGAAGGATATTCTCTTCTGAGGAATGAAAAACATTTTCCCCTCTAACTTTTCAACGACTGCTCCTGCACCTGACGTAATGCGAAGTGGGATTGTTTTTGCCCATAAACGCTTTTTATGAGAAGTGGAAAAGTTTGGGCCAGGAGTTTAGCCACTCGAGAATAGAACAAAAACAAATTGGCTCAAGCCGATCGCCGATCGAGTTATCATGTTGGGGCCAAAAGTTTACCACTCCAACCAACCATGGCGTTCGTCAGTCGCATGACCGTATGACAGAAAAGCAGAAGGGTTCCCCTTTGAATTTACTTTCAGGCGAAAACATGTCCAACAATAATAATAGAACGAGGAAGTCGGAACGAACGGAAGCAGAGAGCAGAGCAGAAAAGTGAAAACTCGACTGCGATTTTATCGGAACAGAGACAGGAAGGAGTTGAATACTTTTCCGGAACATGATTTCTGGTCCTGGTGCGGATGGCGCATTGGGAGGAGGTGAACGCCCTCAAATTGGCAGATGAGTTATGACTGGAAATCTGCTTTTTTCGCACCCGGGGATTGGAAGGCACAGGCGGGCTCAAAAACAAATGTTGATGGAGCGACCTCTCAATATGTTCACCGCTGTAGAAATATTCCCGGTGCGGATCAAATTGGGGGATGTAAACGATAGGATAAAGGGGTTGAAAGGCGTAAAAATTTTATGGCTCATAAATTGCTCTGAATCTACGGGGTTGTTGCGGAAGGAAATGCCAAATATTATAACATCTCAATTTACTGCGTGCCAAGCATTTGCTGCCAAATATATGTAACACACTTAAATTGATTTCTGTCAAATTTCACAGATTTCTTATCATATGAACAATCTTTAATTTGTTCAGTAGATATATTTTTGAATATTATCAGTAGATCTATTGATGATTTGATGAATTTCGCAAAAAAAAATCATTGTTTTCTCATAACTCCTGGTTTTTTATTCTTAGCAAAAAACAATTTTAAATCTGCTATACTTACAATTTTCACGTTAGCAATACTCAAACTAATGAGCAAATTGTTACCTGTAAGGAAAAAAAAATACATAACTCACTATGCAGCACTGATTATAATACAACGTTCAGAATAAAGAGTTAAAATATGTCACTAAAAATACCAAATATCTTAAAGTCTACGCAATAACAATTTATAAGCCCCTAGGAACGTCTTTTATAACTCTTCTTACAGAAATAGCCAATTGCATAAAAAGCACAACTCAATGCTCAGCCTGGAAATAGCACAACCATCACCTCTCGGCCCTTTATATTCCAAATTCCCTGGATAATGCATAAGCATAGTAATTATTCCCCGAAACCAATTAAATTCCATTCAACAAATCGCCCGAATTACGTCCGCCTCGTTTGGCCTAATGCCACCGCCCCGCTCGGTTCTAATGTAACGTGACGTGACCGCATTTAAAATTCAGCGAATCCCGCCTAATGAAGCATTCCGAGGCTAAACGGTCACACATCAAAACAATGCATTATGCCACCGCACGTCCGCGCATTCATGCCGCCATATGTCCCTCTGCACTCTTGGTTTCCGTAGCTGCATATCCACGTAATATCTAGCAGCAAGGGTTTCCATTCCAACATAACGTTTTACAACTTCATTCCCATTGCTATTCCCATGGTAGCACTGAGAACTGGTGAGTGGCAGAAGTGCAGGGATTTGGGTTATTATCATACACACACATGTCATCTAGTTTGTAGGTAATGCATATGTTCGGATGATGCATTGAACAATCAAAAACAGGGGTTTTCAATTTTGAACTGATGATACTGATGTAAAATAAGTTCTAACCCGAATCAGAAAAGTGACAAATGCAATGTTCCTACAAGCCATTACTCGAGACTATCGATAGTGGATAATACACAAATGCGGATCACAGGCTTAACCTGACACGATTAGATACGATGGTGTATTAAGTGTCAACAAAAATATTTCCCCCAATGATATCCCAAAAATTGCTTCTTTTTTAAATGGCTTTATTAATGAGATTTAGCTTTCTTAATACATCCTTATTTTTCTTTAATTTGTTGTGGGTTAACTTAACGTTTCATTAAATCCAGTGGCCAAAAACGCTGATGTCAAGCAAATAAATGTGCAAATAAAACCAATAAAAGTGAAGCAAATAAAAAATAATTCATTACCTCTGTGGCAGTTATAGCTCCATCAAATTTCAAGCCACCACTCGACTCCCAACAGGTCCCTTCATCGTTATAGTTTTCATTTCTTTCACTATTCAACTTTGATGAGTTCACAAAAAAAACGATCCCTAATTTAATCGCATTCGGAAAATACTCCCAAGCTACAGCCGCGAGCCATCACTACTCCATCTGCCACTCAAACATTCCATCAACAAACGGGCTGACTAAAGGAACTCTTCAGTTATGTATCTAGTATGTAGCTCATTATTGCTATTAGTGAATAATATATGCGTGCCGCCGCATCTTCAGAAGTGCATTGAAGTGCTTTACGCATTCAACGACACTGTCCCGCTGTATGACAAAGTGTCACCACAGTTTCGAGAACGAAATGAGAAATGTAAAGAGTGAGAAACGACACATTGAGACTGCACTTTAATTACTATTTTCCATCAGAATCAACCGTTCGAAATGATTTAGTGGGGAAATTAGGAAAGTTTATGCTGTTTGAAAATTGGAACCAGAAAAATGAATTTTCTTAATAGGGTCATTTGCGAGAGGGAAAATTAAGTCATAACTCTTTGGATTGGATGTTGATGTTCTGGATAAGTGACACTCCAATACATGGGGGAATTTACAGACAACAGAGCAAGATCAAACGAATTGAAATCCGATTCTGTTTGATGTAGCACAATTCCAGAATTCTTGAATAATCACTGTGTCTTTTGATCAGAGTTGCTTCAGAACCATATCAGAACAGTACTGAGAAGCGCTCTAATTTTAAAAAGCAAATACACCGAATGCGAATTTAATGTAAAATGTACAAAAATGTTGATTAACTATGATTGTTGCTAAATTCGTGTGACGATAGTTGCAATTTCTGTTTTATATTCTCCAAACGGTCTGAATAAAATAAACGATCAGAGTTGGATGAGTAAACATCGTTTATTTGTCCAAAGTTATTTCCATCGGTACTCTGATCAAGCAACTTGCACAATCCGAGAATATCAATCTTGAAACATCCCCGGGGTTATTTCCTACCCGAAAAACGACATAAAGTTTAATTGAATCCTCCTTCAGAAATTTAATCTTCACCTCAGGCCCCGCGCGCCCCCTCCGTCATATGCCACATCCAAAAGCAAATACATCTTGGGCGTAGGGTTGATCCTTAACGTGCTCCTTATTGCCACAACATCTTGTGTTGTTTGCAGTCAGTCGTCTATTGCTATTCAAAGTCAACCCCCGAAGACTTGTACACACCTTTCCTCCATTTCGGTCTATCATTGATGGCTTACCATGTTGATAAGAAGACACTTGAGTTTTCCCCTTGTGCAGAGGCACCACAAGCATAATAATCCAACCAGGGGAGGATTGTGCTGTGATGGGGGAGGGTTTGGGTGCTACATAAATACACCTTGCACCAAGGCTGGTTAAGATGTTGCATTTGCTCTTCAGCTTCAGAATAGCAGAGGATGTATGATACTTGAATGCAAATATTATCTTGCTTTTCCATTCGTTTCAAAACAGATGCATACAGAAGTATGGAATGAAAAGCATTATCATCTCCTGGTTCAATGATGGTAAGTGAGTGTGTAACAATTAACAGAAGTTGGTGTTGGACGTGTTAATCACCGCCTCCGTAGGCTGCATGAAATAATTGGACTTGGAAAGTTCAAACATTTGACTTCGGTCTAATAATGAACATGAAACATGGTAGGGTTACTGCTCCTTGAATTCTTAACATGTTCCCATATTAACACCAGTATTCATTCGATCAGGCACGGCAAATGCTGGGTAAAGCGTACCATTGGTACTTCGCGTACCTGAAGGAATAAAATAGACCCCATCTTGCGGTCCTTAGCCTCTAACCCAGCAACTGCAGCAGGTTCTTCAACTTCTGCATAATCAACGTCCATCCATACCCCACACTCCGGAAGCACTGATGATGATAAGGACGCATTCTACGCGCAGCTGAAAGATGAGTACGACAGCTGCCCAAGCCACGATGTCGAAATCATCATATGAGATTTGGACGCTCAGGTTGGCCAAGAGGAGGAGTTTAGACCGACTTTTGGGAAGTTCAGCACTCACCGGCTTACGAACGAAAACAGCCTACGACTAATTGATTTCGCCACCCCTAAGAATATGGCCATTCGCAGCACCTACTTCCAACACAGCCTTCCGTATCAGTACACCTGGAGATCACCACTGCAGACAACATCTCAAATCGACCACATTCTGATTGATGGACAGCATTTCTTTGACATCATCGACGTCAGGACATATCATTGCGCTAACACGACTTTGACCACTATCTGATGATGGATACACTGCGCCCAAAACTATCCGCCATCAACAATATTCGGTACCGACGGCGACTAAAGCAACCTGATGTCGCCACTGCAAACGCGCAGCATCTCGAGGCAGCGTTGCCGGAAGAGGGAGAGCTCGATGGGGCCCCTCTGGAGAACTTCTGGAATACAGCCAAAGCAGAACGTAATAGACGGAAGCGGAGACACTGACCCGCCTTTTTCAGGAGAAGAAACGCCGCCCGGAATAAGCGGAGGGCGAAGAGATGAAACAGCTATGCCGTTCTCAAGAAACACGCAAGTTCTATCAGAAGCTCAACATATCCCACAAAGAATTCGTGTCACGAGCCGAGCTGTGCAGGGATAAGAATGAGAGCATCTTGACGGATGAATGTGTGGTGATAAAAAAGTGGAAGCAGCACAACGAGGAACACTTAAATAGCACTGAGAGTACAGGCAACAAAATTCAAGGTAGCGGTGAAGATGACTACGTCATTTCAGTGGACGATGGAAACCAATCCCGACCTTGAGGATGCCATCCAACAGCTAAATACCAATAAAGCAACTGGCAAGGATGGTATCGGAACTGAGCTCATCAAGATGGGCCCGGAAAAGTTAGCCACTTGCCTGCATAAACTGATTGTCAGAATCTGTGAAAATGAACAGCTACCAGAGGAGTGGAAGGAAGGGGTTATACGCCCCATCTACAAGAAAGGCGACAAGGTGGAGTGTGAGAACTTTCGAGCGATCACCATCCTTAAAGCCGGCTACAAAGTGATATCCCAGATCACCTTCTGTCGTCTATCACCAATAGTGAATGAGTCCGTGGGAGGTTAACAAACCGGCTTCGTTGACGGCCGTTCGATACCTGACCAGATCTTTACTGTACGGCAAATTCTTCAAAAATGCCATGAATACCAGGTCCCAACACACCATCTGTTCATCGATTTCAAGGCGGCATATGACAGTATAGACCGCGTGGAGCTATGGAAAATTATGGGCAAGAACCGCTTCCCTGGGAAGCTTCCAGACTGATCAAAGCAACGGAGGATGGTGTGCAAAACTGTGAGAAAATATCGAGCAAACACTCAATTTCGTTCGAATCGCGCCGGGGACTATGCCTGATGTTCAACATTGCGCTAGAAGGAGAGCCGGGTGTAACAGCCAAGATATGATTTTCAACATATCCAGTCAATTTATTTGTTTTGCGGATGACATGGTCATTATCGGCCGAATATTTGCAAAAGTTGGACTGGTGATGAATGCATGCTTGTGAGCGGAACCGAGTACGACAGGGCCCACCTGGAAAGCAGTTCACTATGGTCCAGGATACAGATTTACGCGAAAAGTTGAATATTACGCCAAAACTATATTTTTTAGAAAAAACTGTTGTTCAACAAAATTGTTCGAAATAGTGAGGCCATCATTATGGTGCTACCAAAAAATAGGGTGGCCCATCATATAAAAAAATTAGAAAATATTTTTTTTATTTCTCAGAATATTGACATGTTATTTTCTACAAAGTTGTAGCACAGCTTATTCCAATCAATTTGCTAAAATAACTTTTTCTGTAGCTCTTGAGTTGGCTGATTTAGAGCAATTTTACCTCATTGGATTAGGGTGTACCTCAAAAAACAGTATTTTTATCTCCTTTTTATTTCAGATTTTTAGAAAAGTCGTGCTCAGGTGACTTTTAGAGTTCAAAAAATACAACTTTTGATGGGTAAATATGCTCAATATCTTTTTCCGATAAAAAGTTATAATCGTTTTTCTGTCAAAATTACATTTTTTTCATAAGTTGAAATCCCAGGTTAGGGCAGACCAAAAAAATATGTTCATACGACATCTGAAAGTGAAATTAATATTCTTTATTATGTCATAAAATTAGGGATATGTTATTTTTTTATCCCAAGTTCCAACAATTTCACTAAAATCATGTTTTTTCAAAAAAAATTGATATAACTCGACAACGGAAAAAGATACAGACGATATTTTTATAGCAAAACACGCGTTTTAAAAAGCTGACATCCGTGAAAAATAAAAAATGAAATGAGCAGATCATAAATATTGTTGGGACACCCTAATCCTGGTAAGTAAAATTACTTTAAACAAGTGAGCTTAAGAGCTACGTAAAAGGTTTATATAGCAAAGTTGATTGAAAAAAGCTGCGCTATAACTTTGTAAAACATTTTTTGTCAATATTCCACAAAATAAAAAAAAAAAATTCACGTTTTTATAAAATGGCCCACCCTATTTTTCGATAACTCTATAATAAGGGCCCAAGTATCCAGAACAACTTTGTAGAACAAATTTTTTTGCTTAAAAGTATGCTTCAGGCCGAAAATGCATCTTTTCTCGTAAATCTTTTCTCGTAAATCGTAAATACGATGATAATGATAAAACTTATAAAAAGTGTTTAAGCTAAAAGATAAAAAAATAACATATCCCCAATTTTTTTACATAATAAAGAATATTAATTTCTCTTTCAAATGCTGTGTAAATATATTTTTGGTCTGCCCTAGCCGGATATCAACTTATGAAAAAAATTAATTTTGACAGAAAACGGTTATAACTTTTGATCGGCAAAGGTATTGAGCATATTTACCAATCAAAAGTTGCTTTTTTTATCTCTAAAGGTCACCTGAACTCGACTTTTTCGAGAAATCTAAAACAAAAAAAGTAGATCAAAAATACTGTTTTTTGAGGTACACCCTAATCCAAGTAGGTAAAATTGCTCTAAATCAGCCAAGTCAAGAGCTATAGAAAATTTTTTTTTAGCGAAATTGATGGAAATAAGCTACGCTACAACTTTGAAGAATATAACATGTCAATATTCCGAGAAATAAAAAAAAATATTTTCTAATTTTTTTTATATGATGGGCCACTCTATTTTTGGCAGAAGCATAATGATGGCCTTACTATTTCGAACAATTTTGTAGAACAACCGGTTTTTCTAAAAAAATATAGTTTTGGCGTAAAATTCATCTTTCCGCGTAAATCTGTATCCTGGACCATAGTGCAGTGTTACGATAGACCGATAGACGGGGATACCTTCGAGGTGGTCGAGGAATTCGTCTACCTTGGATCCTTGCTAACGGCTGATAATAAAGTTATTAGTAGAATAAGAAGGCGCTATGGGCCTCCTGAAGTAACTGCGGCCAAAAAATTCTCCTCCGCACCAAATGTGTCATGTACAGAACGCTGATAAGACCGGTAGTCCTCTACGGACATGAAACTTGGACCATACTCAAGGGGGACCTGCAAACACTCGAAGTATTCGAAAGGCGGGTGCTTGACACCATCTTTGACGGTGTGCAAGAAGACGAGGTGTGGCGGCGAAGGATAAACCACAAGCTTGCCCAGCTCTATGTTGAGCCCAGTATCCAGAAGGTAGCTGAGCCCGGAAGGGTATGATGGGCAGGGCATGTTGCAAGAATGACAGACAGCAACCGTACGAAAATGGTGTTCGCTTCTGATCCGACAGGTACAAGACGGCGTGGAGCGCAGCAAGTGAGATGTGCTGACCACGTACAGAACGATATGGCGAGCGTGGGGCGCATTCGGATGGAGAGATGCGGCCTCGAACCGTGTATTGTAGCGTCAAATTGTTGATACAGTGTTATTTGTTTGAATGTAGGCCAAATAAATGAAATGAAAACATAACTCCCCGGCATTCAGATTAATCAGTAATGAATAATATGATCAAAGAAGCTTTTTGAAGGGAGAAACGGCCGTACCAACCGTTCCATGGGACACAGGTATTTGTCCCATATATCCTGGCTCTTATGCCTAGGCCTAAGCGAGCAATGACGTTATCGCTTTCTGAAATGAGATAAAATAAAATAAAATATCTAGGGGAAATTACGGCTTTGGCAGGTTTTGTTCTATTATTGTCAGGGGAGTTTTCTGTAACCAATTATGCTCAAATTTTGGCCTAAACATTCTTTGCATATTGAAGAATATTGTGGTCGAATTTTATTAAATTTAAATAAAAAATAAAATAATATTAAATAATATTGAATATAATATAATTATAATTAAATAATATCAAATATTATTAATTGTAATAATTTAAATGTCTCTCTGTCTGACTCCTATAGACACGGCTGACCCGATCGATGTGGTTTTTGGAAGGAGGAAGGAGGATAAGGAGAGATCGAAGAATTGGAAGGAAAATTGATATGGGTACTAGGTATGTCGAAAAAAAAGTAGTTGCTATGAAAAACAACAACAAAATGAATGTCATTTTAAGTTTTTGATGTTTTTGTTACTATTCCAAGGTGGTCTACTTGCTTAGAAATTTGCATATATCGACATAGAGAGAAAGAATCGTAAACAAAGTATGACCAGAACACATCGAGATAGGGGAGCATCCATAAATAACGTAACGCTTAGAGGGACGAGGGGGAGTTACCCAAAGTGTGACAATCCATACAAAACATTTGGACATTTCATACAAAAAGTGTGACATAGGGGGGAGGCTTGAAAATGGCCCATTTTTACGTTACGTCATTAATGGATCTTCCCTTAGAGAAAAATCGAGATAGGGAGGTTATCGAGATGTAGAAAGCAAAAATGTATGTACAGTGTACATTGTAGATTGAAGGGACCGAGAAACCCATCGACATGAAGAGAGATATCAAGAATCTTGATATAGAACATCTTAGATATAGAACATCGAGATGAAGAGAGTCGACTGTAATATAATAATGGTTTACTCTGCGAAATTGGAATTCATGTACGTTGTCGTAGACTTCGTTCAAACCCATTCCTTTTTATCCGCCCTACTAGAACCAACTATGGCAAATTTGAGACCATGCAAAGTATGTGTTGCGTTTTCAACAGTTGTTCCAACGTGTTTGATTTTAATCTTTAACGTCTAGAGACTAAGAGTAGATTTAAAAAAAATTTTAGCGTCATAAGCTGTCATTGGGTTTAATATTTTACCTGTTGACCAATCAAATAAATAAATGAATATAATACGTTGTTTCCGTGGCTGGATCGGAGAGCGTCGAACTTTGGACACCAGCAAATCACATGTTCGCCGGAATTCAACACCCCACATATTTCGCAAACAGTCCGGAATGAACTACCACCGAAGTTATGCGGAAAACAGTTGAACCGAAGTGGTAAAACGTCAGCCTTGGTGACCGACACCAGTCAGATTATCAGCCGTAACATTCCCTGGCACTTCACAGTGCCGGGAACCACGCGAAGGTTGTCGATTGTCGAATTCATGGGTGTCTTGGGTGATCACTTTGAAGCGCAGCGATTGTACTGGCGGAGTCAGAGGATTGTGATAGCACAGAGAAACAGACGTCTCGCTCATCACATGTTCCATCGTTCACTTTTTTAACAGAGGATTCAATTTTTTGTTGGTGGTCAATCAGCCGCTGATGGTGCTTCCATCGACTTTGCTTGTGTTTGACTTTTACGCACTACCGCCATCTGGTTGTCGCTTGTCCATTCACTAGGTCAGCAGACTCAAACTTTTCTAGTAAGTCGATACTACGGGGATTGGACCTGGATGGGACCTTGGAGGAGAAGAGCGAGACAGTTGTCAATAATGCTACTCAATTAGTTTCTGATGTCGAGTCTGATGTCTGATGTTGATGTCCTAAAGGACCCCTATTGCCACTGAATGCCTACTTTAGTAAGCTACTTGTATCTTCCGTCGAGGGAGCGATTCATAGAGCCGAGGATTATACCTCATGTAGGCCAATAACCCAGGGGGGGGAGGTGGCTGTTGTTAATTAACAGCTCGAGGTTCGGCAAGTTATCTCAATAGGCCATTGGAGGCAGGGCTTGACCTCGATCCCGAACATGACTCCTATTCCGAACACTCGCATTCAAATAGCCATTTAAACTTTATTCATTTAGTTCTTAGTTCCATTAGATCTCAAATTCGTTTGTAATCTTGGTTTTTCGTATAAAACCCGTTTAAAGTTTTGGTTTTATGACGTTAAAACGCCAGTGTTCGAAGTATAAGTCAGAATTGGAATTTGAGTCAAAACTGCTGAACAGAATCACAAAACTAGAAACAAATCAAACTGATTTTCATTTTTACATATGATCAGCAATTACTTTTCCAGAATTGATTAGGAGACACTTAAATACAAAGCTATGAAGTTGAGATTTTTATTTAAATATCCATTTGGCAGCATTTTTACTGACTACAAACTGATAAACATCATTGTTTCTATTCTGGCTTACAAAAAACGGAATAAAGATATCAAGCTTGTTCTTCTTCTGCGATAAAAAAAACTTTAAAACGTCACTATGAACTTAATCACGATTGAAGAATCACTCTAATAAAATAATAAGAAATAACATCTTTAAAACGTTCAAACCCAATATTTCATGCACCCAAATTTCTCTGTGTTTCAAGTTTTAGGTTCAACAATAAAACACCACTTTGAGCGTGACCACCCTTCATTCCTATAGCCCTCGATCACGACAGACAGGAAGACGACACGTTCAAATTTCATCGGCTTAACAGACAGAAACAGACCTATCGAGACCTACGACGAGGATTGAATTTTAGCACCCGTCGGCATCGATTGGCAATCCGTTACTATCCGGTAGGATGGGCTATAACTTTGAGGGATTTCGTGCCAAGTATGCCGCCCGAACCGGATTGACACGGAAAGGCTATCCCGCCCCGACTTGGTTGCGTCGGCTGTGGGGCTTTTTTGTGGCGAATACAGGGGCTAAATTACATCCTACCATTATGTACCGTGCTGGATAGTGCCATTGAAAGTAAAATGTATTATGAATCAAGTCTAATCCTCATGTCGGTCGGGTTGTTTATATCTGGGAAGTTCAGTAGGAGTTGGTGAAATAGGGTACATTCGAAACGAGTATGCGGAAATGGAAGAAAAAGTTTTCCATCGTGCTGGGAAAACGAATTGATTTTAGGTTTTTTGGAATAGCATTACATGGTCTGTTTACCGAAGTGTTGTAGACAGTGGAAGTTTTTAATGAATTCATTGTTATTGATTGATGTTTATTCCAGCATGTTGATTGATTTCATCTATGCTCAATAAAACGAAATAGAACACCTCCTTACCTGATAATATTTCCGTAATTTCCGAAGTGAAATCCGGAACGCCAGTTACAATATCAAGAAGATTGTACCAATTTTAGTAAAATGTCTGCATTTGTTTGTTCCGAAGAAATTGCGAAGAATTTCCCGTAAAAAATCAGAAGATTTTCAGATTTCCCTTTGAAACTTCGGAAGAATGTTAGGTGATTCAATATGGATTGAATCCTTGGATTCAATAATTCCGCGTATTTTATGTAAACAGCAATGCATATGTACTAGGATTAAAATGAATTGCGTAATAAGGATAAATCTTGGTCTTATTATTTGAAAACTCAGTAGCTCGAAGAGTAGAAACAGGAAACAAAATTGTTAAAACTTATATTTTCTGCTTTGTATTCGAACCCATAACATAAAGTAAAACAAAAAATCAATTTCTTCGTTAAATGGTTCAAAAGGTTATCAACACGTGTTTGGTACCTTCGCATGAAAAGTATTAAATTGAATACAGTTCGTTGACCTCTACCTTCCTTTTTGTACTACTTAGTCTCCCTTCTGATAAAACTCCCCATTATTGGAAAGCACTCGAAACCTTTCTCTGGTTTTCCCAACAGAGCATATACAACAGTTTGTGACAGGCCTCCGACGATGATGATCCATCCGAAGAATGCAACTCCCCTCATCCTTTCCGCGGAGACGTACGTACGGCCACCCTACCTGACTGCCGCCGCGCCGGAGTGAAAAAGAAAGATTAAGCATTTGCAAAGAAGCTTACCAGCTAACAACCCATCTCACCTACCATCGAGTAGGCGATACTTCCCGGAATCATCAACGGAAAAGTTATTCCGAGGGAGGAAACACTTTCGTCCTCTAGAGAGATGCGAAACTTTCTCCGTTTTTTTATCGCAGTAACAGCCACTTTGGTAACCCTGTTGCTAAACTCTGGTGCGAAGAAGATGCTTTTAGTGCGGTTTACTCTGTCGGTGTGATACAGAATGGATCCTTTGCCAATTGTGGATCGTGATTACATAAAACACAAAATAATCTGTGTAATATTCAGTGAACAACCAACAAAAACGAATTTAAGTTGATTGATATCAATAAAAAAATACACTACTGCAAAGTAAGGAGTTGCTTAAAGTTGCTGTACTTAAACCTCTTAGTTAGTTACAGTAAAAGTGTTACTAACATTATGAATACTAAACTACGAAATTGATTTTTTTTATCAAAGTACATAGTACCACATGTGGCTAGATATCAGTTCCATTATTCGTTAATGTACCCTTCAAAAAGTACAAGAAGCCGGGTACCACTCGTGTTGCACCTTTGCAGAAAGAAGGACCAGAATTACGATAAAAGCGACACCTCCCTTTGAGTCTCGAGCTGGGAGCTCAAGTGTGCAAGCAATTCCGGTGAAGTAAACAAGCTGAGAACAGATTAAAAGCAAGGATAAAACCAAGAATCCTCAGAGGTGTTGTGCCCCCCGGTTCGGTAGCTACTCGGAACATGGTGTCGCAAACGAATGAATGCAATAAACGGAAATGAAACCATCGAGAAGAAGGATAAATTATGGAGCATACACTCCATGACATCTTCGGAAAATTCTTTTGCACCTTGGGAGAAACTTCTAACTTTTACCAGCAGCGTTACATATTAAGTAACTTCATGAAAAATATTGCTGTTTTAGTTTAAGTTTTATGAACAAGCACCACTTGCGATAAAAGAGAGAGGCATATTGTGTAGCGAAAGTGTGTTGTGTGAAATTATGATTCTTCGAGAAGATAATTTTCCTTATTACTAATGTCCCTTTTACAGTCGTATGTCATGTGTTAACAAGTTGATGTTATTAACCATGGCAGAAACGGAAATCGAAAGAGGCTACCATCGGCATAAACATCATGGAAGATATGAGGCAGTGCGTCATCCGCGCAAAGACCACATTTTCGCTGTTCATTAGCTGGATTAGAAGTCCATCCCAAGTAACAATTTCAAGGCTTCGTGGTTTTTTTAAAAGTTTTTTACGGGTTTTATTACAGCTTTTCTTAATACCATAGGATAAGCTTTATTGATGGTTGAAGGGCTTATAGTTATAGTCAAAACCAAAATAAACCGCTCAATAAAACCACAAATGTCAAATGCCTTATAACCTTATTAGTGGTCTAATGATTATCCTGAGGGGTCTCTTAAACTACGTTGGGAAACTGTCATAATGCCAAATATTTTGGTCATAGTCTAGTCTCACGCATAACATCCATAAAACATCGTGGGTTTTAATAGATTTATAATGGTATTACGCAAGCACATAATGTTTATTTTTCAGTTCATGAACTATAGCAGATTTAATGGTCAAAAATACATTTTCTTTGTCATAATTCTTCTGCTAAATGTATCCAACATAATAAGAACAGAAACGTAATCATTCTTAATTCGAATGCACAATTGAGAATGTCTATGTTTCTATTTCCATTATTTTGGATATATTTAGCAGAAACATAAAAACCAACAAAAAGTTTGTTGTTTGAAAACAATAAAATCTAATTCTTCAAAATGGTCCATAACATAATTTTTCTTATATACATTTAATGGAAGATGCCCATGTACTTTCCGAAAAAATAAAATGGTATGAAAACTATCGTGAATTATCTGAAATTTTTAGTGTGAACAGGTGCGACTAACATACATGTTCTACTGTTGCTGATGAAGCAATAACTTTAATTGAAATTTTTTTGAATGTCATTCCGTTTCCTATGCTATCATAACGTATTATTATGTCTTTATTTGTGAGATTTTTAGCCCGAGGTTAGCTCATCTCAGAGCTATCATGGCGTAGTATTCAATGCTATTAATAATTTCTACCATAGTTAGTTAATTATTGAGCATTCTTTTTCAAATCATTTATTATCTTGATAGCAATGCAGCAATTTATTTTGGCCACTACTTAAACGAAAAGTACCCATCGTGTAGTAGCAGCCGTGATGGTCAAATACAATTATTTTCAACCTGGCGATAATTCTTTAATGGAAATCACTATCAGATGTAATTAGTCGTGATTTCCAGAATATGTTTCAAATTTAGGAGTACTGGAAATATTTCGAATCGAATCAGAGTAATTTGTCAGCTTTTAGCATATCGTCCGATTTTGCTTCAATGTAATACAATACAGCCTCAATGTGATTGTCGTAAACCACAATTTATTGCCAGCGCGCTCGATCAAATTAATTTTCTCACCTGTTTTTACCAGAAATTCGAACGCGCATAAAGATTTGATGCACGCGAACGAATTTCGAGACTACAATGTTCCTATGATTTCCAATTATTTTTCTTCTATGTCCATGGATGTTGGTTATTATTTTTTCGTTGTTCCATTTTGATATTTCCTTTTCTCCAAAACAATAACAAACAGCTCCGTGAAAAGAAATTCCCTTTTTTTGACAGCAGTTTTATGGTAGCTTGCAAAAAGAGAAATCTCTTCAGAGCTAGGAAGTTCGTCTCTTACAAGTACGGGTAACAAAAGGTTGCCCTCAAGGAAGGGTCCTCTCATCACAAATGTGGTCCTTAGTTGTAGACGATCTTCTAGGAAGCATAGAAGAAAAAGGTTTCGAGGTTGTAGGCTTTGCTGACGATATTGTCATCATAGTGAGGGGAAATTGGACAATGGGCTCTAAATTTTACCCAATCGTGGTGTATTCAGGAAGGCCTTAGCATTAATCCGTCAAAATTGTAATTGTACCATTCACTAGGAAAAGGAAACTTGATCTAAAAGCTCTAAAGCTTGGAGGACTAGAAATTCAGCTTAGTGAACAGGTCAAATACCTGGGAGTCATTCTGGATTCTAAACTTAACTGGAATGCTCATATTGAGTGTGCGATCGGAAAGGCAACTAGTGCCTTCTGGATATGCTCTAAAACATTTGGAAGAAAATGGGGCTTAAGACCTAAAATGATAAAGTGGATTTATACTTCCATTATTCGTCCAAAACTGACATATGCTGCTCTTGTATGGTGGCCAAAAACAAAAGAGGCTACTGCACAGAAGAAGCTGACGAAACTGCAAAGCTAAGTGTCGATTGCTATAACGGGAGCGATGCGTAGCACTCCTTCAAAATCGTTGCAATTCTAAATCTGCTACCATTGTATGAATTCGTGCAGTTAGAAGCGGAAAAGAATATGCAAAACTTAAACGATTGAAGTTATTCAATGAATCGTGCAGGCGATTTAGTGGGCCACTTGAGTATTTCACAAAATTTTCAATATGGGCCAGTGATGAATATGAGTGGAGACTGGATGAAACCTGTGGAGAACTATGACATTCCTCATAACATACATGAGCCATCACGTATGGACTGGGAAGTTAGAGGTCCCACTGTTCGGGACGGTTCCATAACATTCTACACAGATGGCCCAAAAATAGGAACAAAAATGGAAGCAGGAATCTTCGGCCCTGGGATATCGATCTCAGTGGCAATGAGAAACTATCCAACGGTGTTCCAAGCGCAGATTTTTGCTGTAATGAAATGTTCCAATATCTGGGTAGAGATAAAATATAGATATGCAAATAGTCGTATCTTCACAGATAGTCAAGCGGCACTCAAAGCATTGAGTAGCTTTAAATGTACATCAAAACTTGTCTGGGACTGCATTCTTTCATTGCGAAAAGTGTGCCAAGAGAACTCCGTAAATCTGTACTGGGTTCCAGGACACTGTGGCATTGAAGGTAATGAAAAGGCAGACGAGCTTGCGAAACGAGGTTCAAATACACAGTTTATTGGCCCAGAACCTTTCTGCGGTATATTATACTGTACTATAAAAATGGAATTAAAATCCTGGGAAGCAGAAAGGTTGATGGCCAACTGGTTGGTTGCCGAAAAGTGTGCTCAATAAAAGAGATTTGTAATTCCCAATGTTAAAGTAACCGAAAAGCTCTTGAAGCTCAGCAAGAGAGCTCTTTGCATCTTCATTGGCCTAATAACCGGACTTTGCCCGAGCAGATATCACTTGAAAAATATTGGCCAGATTCAGAATGATATCTGTCGTTTCTGTAACATGGAACGTGAAACCTCGGAACATCTGCTTTGCAGTTGTGATGCAATGTACAAGGGTAGATATGAATTTCTAAATAGTGGCTTTATGCAACCAGGAGATATTTGGACTGAAAATCCTAGAAAGGTAGTGATAGTTAACTCAAATATACCGGACTGGGAAAAGACGCCTTAGGTTGTTTACTCGACAAATGGTGATCAACCTACAAGATGCGAATACATAGTTAATAGTAATCAGGGGTTCAACCCAATGGACGCAGTGGTTCTAAGCCCCAAAAAAAATGGTGGCCTTTATTATCAACTTGGAACTTGCTTTGAAGACGTTCTCAAGACTGGTCCACTTGGTCATAAATTACTCTTGTAGCGGTCATCAAGAGGCTGTCATGTAGAATTTAGTTTTATCGCTTGCCTTGAAAATTTGCTCTCAAGAGTTCTAATAGAGTATGATAAAACTCAAAATGTTACTTGGGATTGGAAGTGCTACGTGTTCAACCCAATTGCTGTGGTTAGAAAACTGTTGCCTATGGATTACTGTCATGCGCGTCTAAGTGGAATGATAGTATTTTATTAACAAACTAATCAAATAAGGTACCCCGAGGCAAGTGGGACCTAAAAAAACCCTAGTTCAGCAAAATTGTTAACGCATTTTTAGAAAACAGGTTATTTCAGAACATAAACCACTGATGCATCATTATATGCTTCCATTGTTGAAGTGTAGAGGTGTTGAAAGTCATTTATTCAATTACAAAAATATTGGTAGTGCAAGAAATAAATTTAACTTCAGGACCCACTTACCCCTTCAAACGGGGCAAGTGGGACCCATTATGTTTTCAACTGTCGAACGAAACTAATTTGAGGAATGTACATATATTGTTCATATTATTTCTGAGTATTAGTATTTTCAGATCATAGATGGAGATTGGTTGCATGTCAGACTTTATTTTTGCAACATGAAAGGGATTATAATGTTAGCAGATATGAAAACAAGACATCGGCCGATTTACTGTTTATTTGGTTGTTGTCTTTTTGCCTTTCTCGTATACAAAGTATACGTAAAGGCTATATGTTCGCTCCAAAAACGAACTTTTTGTAGGAGTCCCGGAGACCCATAGTGTTATATACCGATCGACTCAGCTCGACGAATTGAGGTGATGTCTGTGTGTATGTGTGTGTGTATGTGTGTGTGTATGTGTGTGCGCAAAATAATCTCACTCATTTTTCAGGCACTTATCCTTAACCGATTTGCTCGCAACAAATTGCATTCGACGCGGAATCTTGTCCCATTGTTTCGTATTGAAAATTGACCCAAACTATAAGCTTCGGAATTATGGCCAAATAATATTTTTTTATAGGAAAAATTCTCACTCACTTTTTAGGCACTCATTCTTAGCTGATTTACTCGAAACACGTTTCATTTGACTTAGAATCTTGTCCAACTGTTTCGTATTGAAAATTGGACAGATCGGACTATGGGTTTCGAAGTTATGGCCAAAATTCATTTTTTAACATAAGAAACACGTACAAAATTCTCACTCATTTTCAGGCACTTATTTTTAACGGATTTTCTCGAAACAAGTTGCATTCAACGCGGAATCTTGTCTTATTGTTTCGTATTGAAAATTGGCTCAATCGGACTATGGGCTTCGGAATTATGGCCAAAATATATTTTTTTATAAGATAAATTCTCACTCACTTTTTAAGCACTTACTCTCAGCTGATTTACTCGCAACGAGCTTCGTTCGACGTAGAATCTTGCCCAATTGTTTCGTATTGAAAATTGGCCCAATCGGACTATGGGTTTCGAAGTTATGGCCAAAATTCATTTTTGCCTTTCTCGTATACAAAGTATACGTAAAGGCTATATGTTCGCTCCAAAAACGAACTTTTTATAGGAGTCCCGGAGACCCATAGTGTTATATACCGATCGACTCAGCTCGACGAATTGAAGTGATGTCTGTGTGTATGTGTGTGTGTATGTGTGTGTGTGTGTGTGTGTGTGTGTGTACATGTGTGTGCGCAAAATAATCTCACTCATTTTTTAGGCACTTATCATTTACCGATTTGCTCGCAACAAGTTGCATTCGACTGGAAATCTTGTCCCATTGTTTCGTATTAAAATTGACCGAATCGGACTATGGGCTTCGGAGTTATAGCCTAAATATATTTTTTACAAAAAAATCTCACTCACTTTTAGAAACTTACTCTTAGCTGATTCACTCGCATTAAGTTTCATTCAACGCAGAATCATGTCCCATTGTTTCGTATTGAAAATTGGACAGATCGGACTATGGGTTTCGAAGTTATGGCCAAAATCCACTTTTTCACATGAGAAACACGTACAAAATTCTCACTCATTTTTCAGGCACTTATCCTTAACCGATTTGCTCGCAACAAGTTGCATTCGACGCGGAATCTTGTCCCATTGTTTCGTATTGAAAATTGGACCAACCGGACTATGGGCTTCGATATTATGGCCAAAATATATTTTTTATAAGAAAAATTCTCACTCACTTTTTAGGCACTTACTCTTAGCTGATTTACTCGCAACAAGTTTCATTCGACGTAGAATATTGTCCAATTGTTTCGTATTGAAAATTGGCCCAATCGGACTATGGGTTTCAAAGTTATGGCCAAAATTCATTTTTTTACATAATTTTTTTACGTACAAAATTCTCACTCATTTTTCAGGCACTTATCTTTAACGGATTTTCTCGCAATAAGTTGCATTCGACGCGGAATCTTGTCCCATTGCTTCGCATTGAAAATTGGTGGAATCGGACTATGGAATTCGGAGTTATGGCCAAAATATTTTTTTTTAAAGAGAAATTCTCACTCACTTTTTAGGCACTTACTCTTAGCTGATTTTCTCGTCATTCGACGTAGAATATTGTCCAATTGCTTCGAATTGAAAATTGGCCCTATCGGACTATGGGTTTCGAAGTTATGGCCAAAATTCATTTTTGCCTTTCTCGTATACAAAGTATACATAAAGGCTATATGTTCGCTAGAAAAACGAACTTTTTAAAGGAATCCCGGAGACCCATAGTGGTATATACCGATCGACTCAGCTCGACGAATTGAGGTGATGTCTGTGTTTTTTTATTTTTTTTTTCTTCCTAAGCAATGGAGGGGGAATCTGCTCAACAGACATCCTGGGTTGTCCAGGATGTGCGGGGTTAGGGATCACCTCCAATAGCAAACGAGGGAGGCAGCACTACACCCCAAATTGACCTTTCTGCGATAGGGCCTATTCGCCAGCATACGAGGGACTTGCCGACGCGGTGCCTACGCCTGCCCCAGCCTTGACGCGGACCCCTTTCCGTCTTCGGGCTCGGAACCCGCCCGGTTGACCGACGCCACGAAAGCGACGATACCATGTTGTTCTTCGCGCGGCCACTTATTCGATAAAAGGATCGAGTTCGACAGCAGAGCATGACCACCGGTATGACCCATGAAGCCGACTCCGATCCCTTGGACCACCTCTTATTTGCGCCTGAACTAGCCATCCTTGAGGCACGCGTCACCTTCTGTGTAGCTCCGAGACGATTTGCGCGATAGCCGATAAAACGGCGTTCCAGCCAACTTCATCTTTACACATCCTCCGAACTAGGTTACCCGGGGTAGTGTCCAGACCACATGTGGCAAGCATGTGGTCACGCATTGCGCGAAAACGTGAGCACACGAACAACACGTGCTCCGCCGTTTCCTCTAAACCTGCGAACACCAAACACTCGGGCGAGGCCGAGCAAGCCAGCTGCGTTACCTGCACTGCACTGCACTAAACGCCGAGCACATCGAACCCCCCATGAGGTGCTTGCTGTTGCGTGTGTGTGTGTGTGTGTGTATGTGTGTGTGTGTGTGTGCGCAAAAAAAACTCACTCATTTTTCAGGCACTTATCTTTAACCGATTTGCTCGCAACAAGTTGCATTCGACGCATTCGAATCTTGTCCCATTGTTTCGTATTGAAAATTGGACCAATCGGACTATGGGCTTCGGAATTATGGCCAAAATATATTTTTTCATAAGAAAATTCCCCACTCACTTACTTTTAGCTGATTTACTCGCAACAAGATTCATTCGACGTAGAATCTTGTCCAATTGTTGCGTATTGAAAATTGGACAGGTTGGAGTATAGGTTTCGATGTAATGGCCAAAATTCAATTTTTACATAAGAAACACATACAAAATTCTCACTCATTTTTCAGACACTTATCTTTAACGGATTTGCTCGCAGCAAGTTGCATTCGATGCAGAATACGGTTCCGTTGTTTTCTGTTGAAAATTGGCTGGATCGGACTATGGGCTCAGAAGTGATGGCCAAAATACTTTTTTTTTTCACCAAAAGTGCGTAGAAATTACTCACTCGAAAAAAACGAGAAAGGCACCATCACCGCTAGGTTGATTAATCTGGGTTTTTTTCATTAACTTACGTTTGTACCAAATCCATGTTTATTTTGAATATAAAATAGTACCTTTCAAGGATAGAAAATTAATAATTTCGTTTCTATGCATAGATTTTTTTCACAGAGTTTCAAAATCTGAAGAAGGGCCCTCCGTTGGCATGAGAACGAACATTATGGTCGTACGATTCGTAGCTGCTACTCTAATTGGAAATTCGGTACTTGGAACGTTACGACCCTAACATAACCTGCACGAGTTGCCCTCTTTGCTCGAAAGTTGCAAAAGGTAGAGGTGCAGTTTGCAGTACTTTAGGAGGTCCGATGGCGAAGAACAAGTTGACCCAACAGCGGGTACCTCATTCAAGTATCATATCTACAACAATGGCGGCGAGAAGACGGTGCATGGAATTGGTCTCGTAGTACTTCAAGCAGCAGCGCCGAATCATTAGATAGAGACCGGTAAGTGATCGCATCTGCGTGTTGAGAATTAATGACAAGTTCTTCAACTACAGTTTGGACAACGCATAGGCACCAACCAACGACAAATCCGATGATGTGAAGGACGAGCTCTATGAGCGTTAGACAACACCTGCGATATGTGGCACCTATTTTGTATGCAAAAATATTCAAAGAAAACATATTTGGACGCACCCAAATGGCGATACGTTTTCTCAAATCGATCATGTTTGGTGGTTAGTCGGCATTCCTTAAATGCCATAGATGTACTTGATACCACAAAGGGAAACCAAGAGTCTGGTTTGATGTGGAGTACCGAAAAGTGACAGATAAGAAAATTCAGTCCAGGGGCCGCATGCTCGTAGCAGCTACACGCGAAAATACTTACTTGATAGTAGCTGGGCTACAGCTCTTCCTCGATGAACCTACGCTGAATGAAGTATCCTTCTCCACTGGACTCGATCCTGGGTCAATCGCTTTCAGTCGCCCTGAACGTTAAGCGCCCTCAGGCCCTCCAGTGGTGGAAATACTCGCTTCACGAGTAAGAAAAGAGTGTAATTAGGCCTACCAAAAATGCCACACTTGTGCGAACCTACTGCCTGCATTTTTCTAGCGCCCAAGCAGGAGAAATTGGCTCAATTATACCTAATTCTGTTATTGATACCATACTCTGTTATGAACTATCCCTACATAAGAGCTAAAATACTAAAGGAATAATACCAAAAATTAATATGCACGATACTTGAGCCATAACATACTCTGTTATTAAATTCTATTTCAATACCAAATGCATAATTAATTATTATTCGTTTGGTATTGAAATCCTAGGCATGTTATGCCTCAAGTGTTCTGCATATAAGTTTTTGGTATTATTTTTTGGTGTTTTACCTCTTATGCAAGGCTAGTTCGGCAGCGCCATTCCACGAAGCCTACGGCCTCTCCCTAGTTCTCTACTGAATATTATCTTTGTTTGGCATTCTTTCGGCATAAGAACAACGTGTCCAGCCCACCGTAGTCTGCCGTGTTGTATAAGCTTAACAATATCCAGCCCTTTTATACACCTGGTATAACTCGTGATTCGTACGACGCCGCCAGATGCACGCCAAAATAGAGTAAAAGTACTCTCAGATGAAAAGGGAAGCTTTGCCAGGAACGACGCAGGAAGTTCTTCAAAACGATCAACAACCCGCGCAGAAAAGCGCACCGGCACCAGTCATGATCAATGCTGTCCATTAATGCTTCGGAAATCTGTTGCCCGACCAAGCAGGGGTGAAGGAGCACTTTGAGTTATTGTTGAATTGATTGACAATCGGACAGAGAAGGCACAGGATTGAAGATAATGGGGCCAGCAATACTAGACGAAGTGATAAAGCCTGTTCGACAGCGAAGAAACGGTAAGGCCGCTGGAAAGGACGGCATCCTAGCCGGGCTTCTTAAAATCGGACGAAAAAATCAACCTAATGACTGGGAGGGAGGGAAAGGGAGAAGAAATGTCTTCGACCTGGAACGATGGCCTCTTATTTCTAATCTACAAGAAAGGGCACAGACTCGATTGTACTAATAATCAAGGTGGTTCTACGACACTACCCATAATTGCATTACTCATAATGCCATTACCCCGAAGGCCTGGACCCCGAATGCAATTACTCCGAATGAGTCACTACCCCAATTAGTCATTACTTCAAGTTTATTCTTCATTTCAAAGAAAATAATTGTTAATCAATAAAAGTTTGTTCACAATTCATATGAATGATTAACAATCATTTTACGAAATAATCAATAGCAATCCTTCGTCACCTCCTTTTGCGTCTTTTTCGACAAGGTTCATCGTGTAAGACTAGCAAATACTCGACGGTGCGTAGCTTTCTTCAAACTGGATTTGTTCCAATACAGTATAGAAAGATGAGTTCTAAATCCGTGAAATCCCACTGCACTTCGTGAGTCACCCTTCAAAATTATTAAGAATTGGGTTTGATTTTGCAGCATGTTTTCATGCAAAATTCAGAGAGTTGGTGGAAACTGAAGTCCACGACGACTGAGCCATACATTAGGCATTGACTGCATACTTGGACATTCTGTCCAACGAATAAATGAAAAGACCCTTTGTGGGAATGTACATAGCTTCAATAGTGTGTAAGGAAAGCCGGTAGTATCCAGCTTTCCACGCTCGGTAATGGTGGTTTTCCGGTGTGAAAAATCAATCGCTCACTGTACTTTTTGACAATGCTAGCGGTCGAAATTGCGTTATTTCCTCTTTTTGTTATTACTATTGTTTTTATTTCAAAAACTTTCATCCCTAGGCTGGCTCACCTCTTTGGTTCCTCGTTTTGTCTTTTTATCCTATTCATGATGATTTATAGAAAACATTATCTTCTCTGTTTGCTTTATGCCAGGCAAACCCGATCGTTTATAGAAGGTATTATTTCTTCCTTTTGCCATATACCGGACAGTTGCATTGATTTAAAGAAGGTATCATCTCCTCTGTTCCCCTTATATCGGGCAAACACGTTTATCAAGGTGACACGGGACAACAAACCGTCATCATTTTCATCATTGAATGCTTAACTTTTTTCTACAATAAATATGATTTTGAAAGAGTATCACCGGCGCGTGTTTACTCGCAATCTACATGCTGTTACATCAAACAACTGAAAACCGAAATACGCCGCTCCAAAGTTGCGAGGTGATAATGCTAGAAAGAGACGAAAGATAACACGGTGTTTAGTGCCTCCCCGAGTCACCTTAAAAGAAGGTATTATCTACCCTTTTTGCCTTATACCGGGCAAAAACGTTGATTTTAGTTAGTCATTATTTTCTCTGATCGCCATATACCGAGCAAATACGTCCATTAAAAAGAGGTATCATCTCCTCAGTTTTCCTTTGCAGTCATTAAACCCTTTCCTTCCCACGACTTTTGACGTAGGACTTACGTCTCTCTTTACTATACCGGGTGTCATTTCAAAATATTGAAATCGACCGCGTTACGCTGTGTTGAAAGATTTTAAACGTTAATAGCGTTCGTCTCAGTGGACGAATTTCTGCGGTAAGCCCCTCAATCAACAGATTTCAAGTATGCCTTCCATGTCCATGCTTGATAAGACCTGAAAACTTGTTTCAATAGGCATGAAACTGTTTTCAATGAAAAACATTGAGATCAAGGGAACCTATAAATATGGGTACCGCATAATTCTTGCATCATTCCATTACCACGTTCTGATTGGTGCAGACACCAGCGAATGAGCAGCCGCTGGGTCTGCCGAGAAGCCATAAAATAGCGCAACGCGATTTTTTCTTTTCATTCTGACCGGGACAAGCGAAGCAACCGCATCATCGATTGAACAGCACTCACACCTTTTAGCAGGGAATGAAGTCTGCACCGACCGCTTTTTCGGCTCGACACCATCGAAGCGACCATCATCAGCCGAAACCTAGCCAGTACATTAGCAGTCCATCCTAAAGACCCGACAAAGCAGCAATGCTGAGCAGATACCGGCAGCAGCAGCAGAGTCGAGCCGAGACCGGCCGGCAGAGCCGAGACAGGCTGAAGAAAAGCCACATGATGCAGCATGTATGTCCAAAAACAAACGGTTCTTCAGAGAGCTAATAATAGAGATCAATATCAATGCTTTCAATACCCTTCGGGCTAGAAGTTGTGCTTGGGTGCCAAATCCAATATTCTAGAGATAAAATTTTATGCGTGATTTTCATAAATAGCGTCAAAACTAACAGTGGATAATTTTTCTGATTTAACCGCGAAGTGGACAAAGGACTTCGCTTGACCATGCCTTTAAAGATTCATAAGATGTCCAAATCTCTCACATAAGCTCAAACATTAATAAACTATCAATCGATTTTTCATCAAATGTTGGATTTTTTGACATTGATAAAAAAATATGTAGATAAACATTGTTTGATACTGACCGCACACAAAGCGAACGTGACTGAATGATCGTCCCATGTTACCAATTCTAAATCTTATCACCCGAAATCCCATGTCCGGGTGTTTCCTTCCTTCTACTACTAACAATGTTGTCTCAGAAAAGAACACGTACTTCCCACCTGAACTGCAATTCTAAGCTCACTTGCCCGGCTTATTGGCCTGTATCTAGCGAAAAGTCCCGTTAGGAAATAGACGCCAGCAGCGAGCAACAAGCGTAAAAAAGAAGAAGCCCTTCTCGAACGCGTTGATGATGATGACGCTTTGGCTGACAAAGAAGCGGGATACAAGACACTAGCTGATTGGCCCACCAATTGGGAAGCAGAGAAGACTCAAAATAAGGTATAAAAGAAAAGTGCATTCGCTCGCAGACCATTCAGTCTTTTTTATACCATCACTAGAAATTCGCGGTTATTTGAAAAGATCGTTTTCTTACTTTTTGCACTTAGCCGAGGCAAACAGCCTTTTGCTCTAAGAGTTAAAAATAATGTTCTCCTTCAGTCGCTATCGCACGGATTATAAGGCTCTTCAGTGGAAGGTCTACACCCCCTGCTGAGCCAACTTGTGGTTTATTTCACGCAGTCCTTCAGTGGGAAGGTTGCCACTGAGGCTAATATTTTTTTTGATGATTCTTGTTCGAGGTAGATTGATTTCTGTGTCGGTTTGATGAGAAGATTTTGCCAAGGAATGGTATGCAACGCCGATTATTTATCCAAAATAGTTGATGTGAGAAATTTGGACATATTATGTATCTTAAAGGCATGGTCAAGTCAAGTCCTACGTCCACTTAGCGGTTATGTCACAGACATTACCCACTGTTCGTTTTTCAGATGGCATAATCTCTTGGTTTTGCCTTAACAGAGAAGATGAACTAAAGAAGACATTATCTCATCTGATTGCTTTACGCCAGGCAAACGCGTTCATTTATAGAAGGCAATGTTTCTTCTTATGGTCTTATACTGGGCAGACGCGATCTTTTGAAGACGGCATCATCTGTTCTAAGCGCTTTGTACCGGGCAAACGAATTCATTGGACCCTTTCCTTCCCACAACTTTTGTCAAAGAAGGAAAAATGGTAGAACAAAAATTATTTGCACTAGCCAGAGTTTTGATCCAAACGAGAATTAAAAAACTCTCACTTATCAAGTCTGTATTACACTCTCAATAGGTAGCATACTTTGAGAGACGTTTTTTGGAAGCTGTTACGATAATGAACTGATTCGAGGGCGATAACGATAACGAACTAATTGCGGAGGGCACCGGTTCTGATGATGAATTTCGATTTGTTTTACACAACTGTGAAAACAAAGCGTTTTATCAAACCCCCTCTGAAGCCGCCTATCTGAATCATTTTTGTTTTTCAACTTGTATACAAGTGTGATAGACTTGTTTTCATGACTTGTTATGATTCGAAGAGGTTTTTGCCACTCTTTTATCGATGTTCGTTATCTATTGAGAGTGGTTTCTGCAAACCCTGGCCCTAGCTTAAAAAATGTCTGTATATTTGTATACATGTTCCAGCAGAGCTTCTGAAAGCATTGACCGATTCCAACCAAATTTAAATCACGTACTCTTCATCTCAAGGAGACTATTATACACCCAGGTTTTTTTACACGGTTGGAATTCTTTAATTTCTCAGTTAACTTGAACATTCACAACTTTTAAATACCCCCTGAATTTTCTTTGTTTTTTTGTGAATTTTTTCATGGGGTTAACTCATTGTTTCATTGACGTTGAAGGTCTTAAACGACTAAAACCAAACCGTGTAAAAAAACCTGGGTGTAAATGGGTAGAAGGGTCGTTTGGAAAAGGGAGGGAATTGTATAGAAAACGGATAACTTTGTAGTAGGAATAGTCCAGACATGGTAATTTATGGAATCAAAAGTAAAATCATTCTTTTTTATCACTGGTTAATATTAAACCTATAGTTGGGCCTTTATCCTCAAATGACCTATAGCTTCCACCATTTTTCAATTGTATCAGCAAACATGGAGTCACCATTACAGTTCCGGGCAAGGTCGGGCACATACAGCTAGTGAAACCATAAATCTGTGCTGAATATTGCTTTTTGTTATTGAAAAATCGAAAAAAATTGAAAGCTATCATGGGAAGGAAATGATTAAATAAGGCATTATTTATTCTGTTCATGCCTGACAGCTACGTTAATTGCAAGAAAGCATTATCTCCTCTCTTACTCAATTTCGTACAATATCACTTTCCCACATAATAAATGCTCCCCCAGACCTAAGCGATTTCTTCGCCGCGACGGCGACAACTAGTCGCCGCGATTCTATCGTTGGGTCGCTGCAAGCAATGTGGTATTTACGCTTCCATATTTCCGACGACAGAATCGCTGTCGCCAAGCTATAGAATCGCGTCGCGACTGTCGCATCGCGTGTGTTTGGGGAACCTTAATATCGTAGAATGGCAGGTTGGTCGGTTGGTACTTGGTTGGTTGGTTACCAAAATCTTAATAACGTCATTCTAAGTAACTCTAAGTGGTAACAAATTTTGTTTATGTTTGGCAAATATTTTCATTTTGGTATCTGTTTCGAAAATTTTTCGTGGTAATGGCCTTTCGGAGTGATGTCCCATTCGGGGTGATGGCTTTCGTTGTACTGTCATTCGGGGTAGTGGGTGGAGCCAATCAAGGTATAACACTCCTCAATACCGCCTACAAGGTGATCTCCCGAATTCTGTTCAGCAAACTGCGCCCGTTTGCGGAGACTTTTGTCAATGAATATCAAACCGGTTTTCGACAAGGACGATTAACAATGGACCAGATGTACTCTGCTACAAATCCTCGATAAATTCCGGGAATATACAAGTTGCGAACTCATAATTTGTTTGTGGATTTTTGGAATGGAACGATCTGTGGTGGCATATAACGCTGGAACATGGCTTTCCGGCAATGCTAATTAGGCTGACTACAAAATAACTGAATACTGGTATTGGTATTAGAAAGGTATTGGCCTTGTTAGCATTAGCATTGAGCAATTCGCAAAAAATCGTAGGTGGTACAAGCCTAGACTATTGTATGCGAGTAGCATCACTTCCATCCGTTACCACAGATATTAATGGGACTAATGGTATCAATGCACTCTCCAACAATCGAGATCTGTCCTAGCCACGTCCATGAGAATTAAGGGGAGGGGTTGTTAGTTGAACACCTATTTGATTCAACGGGAGGTTGATTGGAATTGTTAGTGAGGATGGTAGGGGAACTGTTTCGATTAACAATCAGCAAATGTATGGTATAGGGATGTAGAGGAAACATCAAAATGTATAGAACACCTGATATTCATTAAGGTGATTATACAATCAAGCCAAGTGGTGAATTTCAAATTCACCACACGGTTTCTACTCCTATTATGAAAAGTTCAAATCTAGCGTAATAATTTTCGTACAATGCTGAAATTAAAGTCGATTGTTTAGCATAAGTAAGCAAACGATCTACGGATGTTTCATCTCCATGGGCGTTATGGTTCTCTCAATTCGTGCTCTTGAAAAATCACTAGAAAAAGCACGTGGTTTCCAAGATGGCCGATTTGTGTTTTTATTGTATAATCACCTTAAATAGGGGAACTGTTCCGATCTCAATCTCAATATACATATATCCATCTCATTGCTAAACAAAGAAATACGGCACCAAATTCGCGCTTCTTTTTGTCAACATGCGTGCTCACTGCTGAAAAAAATCACAAAAATAATGAACAAACCAAATTCCATTCCATTGCTTTTTTTCGATGGGATGGAAATAGGAGCTATGAGATGAAGTGGCGAACCGTTCCCCTATAACATGTACGGATTAGAAGAACTAGAAATCAATTCTATTGATCGGCAGAGTATCCTTAGCTATAATTCTGATAATATAAAATTAATTATTTTGGAGTATTTTGTAGAAAAAAAATTTGTTCCATTCTAGAGAAATATTTCACATGACGATAGCATCCACATTTCTTAACACCGCTTGACACATTAAGAAACCGTATGATCTTGATAAATTATCTCTCAACCGTGACCTGAAGTGAATAAATCCGTCCTCCCTGTCCATTATCAAGAGGAAACACTTAATTTGAGGCCCTGCTCAAAAATGTCATTTCAGACACTTTTGATTAGCAGATGCGCTCACGACACTAAGAACCCGCCCGGTGGAGCTTAAGCGCAACCCACCTACATCGTGCCCAATTCGACGCCAATTCACGTCAATCAACCGGGATCTACATATATGGTGGTAGTTGGACTCCGGTTGGACTACATATCGTTTATCCGCCTGTCATGTCAGTTCGTTGTCCTGCGGCGGGGGTGACAACGATGTTAATGGCGCTCTAGCGAAAATAAAAGTACCTATAAATTGCCACAAATTAATTGCACTTACCATGCGATATATGGAACAGGCTGTCCGACCACTCAACATATATGCGAAACAAAGGTATGGTGAAGCATCCACTTGCTGACATCAAGTGACCAACCACCGTAGTCGTCGCCGGTTTGATAAATTATTCTTGCGAATTGTATTTCTAGTGCTGTCCCAAATTGTTGTGTTCGTCTGTTCTATTTTTCAAAAGGGTAATCCAAAAACTTGACAGGTATTTCGTTTTCTGGTCAAGTATCATAAGATCGAATTTGTGTTAGTTATAAATAGTTTTACACGCTGTTCTAATCTAATTGATTTTTCTTATAATTTATTTTTATTTTTATTGCTTTTTTGCTTAATCTCTCATTTATTTTATTGATGTTCCTTTATAATTATTGTTTACTATTATTCTTGAACTGTTTTATGTTGCATTTTTTTATATCTGTAGACTTATTTGTTTTCCTTATTCGAACAACGAATTCTAACTACTAGAAAGGCACTCTATAACCGTTATTCAGGATTTCTTCTTATTTCTTCAATATGTTAACTCAATTTTTAATAAAGACATAATTTACAGTTAATTCGATCAAATGTAATTCGACCAAACATTGCAGTCTGACGTTTTTTAATGCTATGAAACCATCCGCAAACATTACTTGTCCCAGTGGATCGCGTGCACAGGGAATGCAACCCCCATTGCATGATGTTGGGAAGCCGAAAGCATTGCACAAAAGTACAAATATATGTTTTTTTTTGCAGACGTCGTCCTCAAGGGTCGGCGCTGGAACTTGTGAGTATTTTCGTCCACCATCGCCTCTGACAGGTCACGCTAGAAGCGTAAGCGAAAGTGAAGTTCGTGTGAATGTGCCCGACCGCATGTATATATCTACGAAATACGTTGCAATTTATGTTTGTTTGGATCGCCAATGAAAGTGGCTTTGCAGTTTATTTCGTGGGTCCCATCAGGGGTGAATTACTGTTTGTGTTCGACACACACGAGTGGTTTTCCGCAGTAAGGCTGAAATTTTAAAAGCGATATGTATAAACTATGCTGCTGTGTGTAACTTTAAAACCTGTTTTTTTTTACAATAAGTTGAATAGACCATTGCTGTAATCTAAAATTCATATAGACTCAAAATAAATCGTAGACTTCTGTGGATTTTTACAAACTTCTCGACAATAGCAATTGTAGCACTGTGCGGTAAAAAATGTACTGATTTTCGGCAATTTGGACAATTAAATACTGGGAAGAATAACAGAAAATATGTGAAATAATTTCCGAATCATTCTATTGTTGTGATTTTGGTAAAAATAACAAAAATTGGTTGACTGAGTTTAGTATGCAGGAAAATAAAGCTTCAAAAAACGATACAGGAAACGATACAAACTCCTGTTCAGAATTCTCGTTGAATTCAGCTCAAAATTATGAAACAAAATTCATTAGAAAACAAAAAAATAGATGTTCAGGAGTTCAGAACTGTTTTTGTGACGATTTATAAGAAATTATGTTCAAGGCATGTAGTATAAGGAGAAGAGTCGTTTGGCCGAATACCGTTCGTACGAAAGCCATTTGGCCGAAGGCCAATACTGAGACATTACTATGTTACTACTACTGTATAACTATTTTGACTTGTGTTCCTTCACAAACCGTCTTACTTACATTCTTACATTCTTAGAAACATAGTCCTTCATTTGAATGTAAAAAAAAAACAGTAAAATTAGTGCAATAAATAGAAAGACTATTTAATTTTGCTAACCACCACAACAATCAAATGGTTCGAAGTCTAAACAAAACTGAAACGAGTAGCCAAAACTGCCCCAATGATTAACAACCATAACTGCCAGAAAGTACCACAGCTTTTCCAAACAAAAATGCATAATTTAGCAAAAGGTTCTTGATCGCCGCTGTTTCGTCGCCATGCGGTCAACACTCATCGTACAGCACCCAAAACGCAAACTCATCCAACGGAACCGTAACAGTTACTGCTCTCATAAAAGGGAATATCAAATCAAGCAAACCAAGGCACCGAGACGTTGGACCCCTCTATTCATCCCAGCACCCCACAATGATGACAGTGCATCCAATCATAATAGGATTAAAACGCAATCCGTCCTGCTGAACCCTGGAACATCATCATAGCTGTACGCTTACGTTCTGGCAGGATGGCAAGAATCGAGTCAACAGTTCACCCGCAGAAAAAAACGTCATTTCTGCGGTCAAAATTGATCTGGTCTGATGACTGGGCGAATTCGAGTACGACACCGACGTGACTTTTTCAGCTTGGTACTGTGGCACTGTCAAAGTTGAAAACAGGAACAAAAAAAGTCTACAAGCTGTGAAGATGAAATTTGGAATGCCAATCAATCTTGCACATCCATTGCAACTGTCAACGACAAACATTTCATCGGTGGTTCGACAGGGCAGAACAATTATCAGCAGAACTCTGGTCGACGGCGCAGAATATGTTCTATCTATCTGATAGCGTTCATAACGGTATACCCGAGCATAATGATGGCAAATAGAAAACACATTTTGGTATCGACATCAAATTAAAATCATAATTTTAAATTTTGGTCTCCGTAATTGATTACTTGTTTTGATTTCAGTTTTCTGTTGATTTCTAAATTATGTTACCTGATATTAAACTGATTACTTATTTCGAAACCAACGCCAAAATCAGTTTTCAATATGCTCTCATCGACAGCAGAAATAGTATTCAATTTGAAGTCACAGTGAGTTTTTTTCTGCTGTAGATTTTGTTATTTTATTTTGTTATTACGACCAAAAGGATACCAACCTGAGTAATCAAAATTAGCGATCCTCAACATCTAAAAAAAGTTATCGATTTGATCTCAAACTTTGCTCGGGTAGGCGCAGCAGGGTGGAAATACTTTGAAAAAAAAATCGATTTATCAACGGGATCCATGCAACTATCATGATATGTTCGAAAGCGATACAATTGTCGATAGATGGTAAACCGTCAATAATACTAGAAATCAGTATGGCATGAATCACATTATCAGATATATCACTAAAGTGCAACACTTTTGATCAAGCATTGGGAAAAATCAGCTTACGAGTATGCCTGCTCTCAATGAAATTGCAATCCCGAATTGACCGAAAATTATGCGGAGTTAGTTGACTGGGCAGCTAAATTCAACATTGAACATTGTGACTATAATAATCAGCTACCACTAATAAATATTGACCATCTGGCAACGAGACATTTGCCAGAAGGTAGTATACTGTATGTAATCGCATAGATCTGACCATTAAGAATACACAGATAAAAGTATTTTGTTATGTTGATTGTATTTTACATGCACATATGTTTTCATGCAAGCATTCAATTGAATCGGGAAATATTTTCATACAGTTACATCTCAATATTTTTTTGTCTGCTTATTCAGGAGGCATTAAAATTTGGCCAATTTCATCAGTGGATTGAACGTAATTAGTAACTTGGTAGGCACGTATTTCCTGAAAATGACGAGCTCGGTGGTCTAGTGGCTGCCGCTTCTGCCTTATAAGCAGGAGGTCGTGGGTTCAATTCCAGACTTGTCCCTTTCCTACTTTGTATTTCTATCTTAGTTCTTTTTGTGTTTCACGTTCTACCAAAACGATTCCTACTGTTAAAACCTTCCACACTAACAAATCCAAAACCTCCCGTGGCACCTATGAGAGGTCGTAGAGTTCTCTGCATCTTTCTTAAGTAGGTGTTCAACTAACCATCCTTCCCCTTCCTCAGCATTCGCAAGGACGTGGCCAGGACAGATCTCGACTATTGTATGGTGCATTGCTGGCATCTAAGAGATAGTGATTAGTCCCAAATCAATATCTGTGGTAACGGATGAAAGTGATGCTACCCTCATACAATAGTCCAGGCTTGTACTACCTACGAATTTGTGCGAAATGCTCAATGCTAATGCTAATGCTAATGGTAGGCAAGTATTTCCTGAAAATCAGGTCACTCCTCAACGTTAATGAAGCGCAGGGACAGACATTCCAATTCTCAGATTAAGTTCATTACATAATACATACATATACATAAAGAACCATTACAAAACCATTAAGATCAATTTAAAGTAATTCTGAATATTTTGAAATCATTCACTGGATTAAGGCAGTTTTAAACCGAGGGAAAATTTGGACGAATTAAAGGCTAGGTTTAAATTCGGCCCGATTTAAAATACAATTCGGCGGAAATCTCCGAAAGTCCGAGCGGTAAACCAGACTATAGATTGGCCAGAAATTTTTTACTTTTCGCGACGAAATTGCATGCGTCCCGCTTTTTTGGGTTAATATGGGAACAAAATCTGTTCGGACTGATTTTTTTAGTTGCGCTTGCGGAACCGTAGTTTCAGGGCAACTTTAACTAGAATGTATTTCGAGATAAGGTTTTTGCTTAGTTCAAACAATGTAGGGATTACTTACAAAACTTCAGTATCTGAGTTCATTCAATTCCTATCTTAGCTGACAGGTTTACTATAAGTTTGTAACAGTTGTTAAGTACACGGCGATTAATTCATTATTTTCTAATAGGCAATTCAGTTCACTTTACCCGTTCGTATATAGATTTTAGGTTATTAGTTTAGGAGAGCAGACACTAGTTGTTAGCAAAAGATCAGATTTTTTTCTACTTATATTCATGAAAAAGGGATTTGGGCACCGGAAATCAATATAGCTCTTTTCGCATTTGCCTTTTGACATTTTTTCTTAACACTATTTTTTTTTCTTAGCTTTCTAATGCCGAAAACCGGCCTTAGGCAGAGTACTTTGACTATTGTTTGTTATTTTCAATTGCTCAGAATTGGAAAAGTTTTTGATATTGGTCAATAATAAGATCCTTTATTCATGTCTAAGAGTAACTTAATACAATAGAAGGTTATGGTGGAGGATGATTCATTCTAAAATATTTTTTGTTTTCTTACACGGAAAATGAAAATTAGGCCCATAAATTAAAAAAAAATTACAAGGTCTTTTGGCTTGTCCCGTTTTGTAAGAAGCGCGTTTGTCCCGTTTTTTCACCGAAATGATCTGGTCAGCCTATGATGGGGGCACCCCTGCGAATGTTCCGAAATGGACCGTTTGCCTGAGAACGACAGTTTTGTACCCCTTACGTGTGGACGTGTCGTGTCTTGTAAACCCGGGTTGGTGGGCCCGGAAGGCCCAGGCTGGTTCTAGATCTGTTGGTACAGTACTCCATCTTTGAGGAAGCAGATGAGGGTAGATAGACTAGCGGTATCATCAGCCAATGCATCTCTTATCTTTGTCGGTATTCCGTAGCTGGAGCGAGAATATCAAACTTTGGACACCGGCACATGTTTCATTTCATTTATTTAGTCTACATCTATACAGATAACACTGAATCAACAATTTGACGCCACAATGCACGGTTCGAGGCCGCATCTCTCCATCCTCGGATACGCCCCACGCTCGCCAAGTCGTTCTGCACCTGGTCTGCCCATCTCGCTCGCTGCGCTCCACGCCGTCTCGTACCTGCCGGATCGGAAGCGAACACCATCTTTGCAGGGTTGTTGTCCGGCATTCTTGCAACATGTCCTGCCCATCGTACCCTTCCGGCTTTAGCTACCTTCTGGATACTGGGTTCGCCGTAGAGCTGGGCGAGCTCGTGGTTCATTCTTCGCCGCCACACACCGTCTTCTTGCACACCGCCAAAGATGGTCCTAAGCACCCGCCTCTCGAATACTCCGAGTGCTTGCAAGTCCTCCTCGAGCATTGTCCATGTTTCATGTCCGTAGAGGACAACCGGTCTTATAAGCGTCTTGTACATGACACATTTGGTGCGGTGGCGAATCTTTTTCGACCGCAGTTTCTTCTGGAGCCCGTAGTAGGCCCGACTTCCACAGATGATGCGCCTTCGTATTTCACGACTAACGTTGTTGTCAGCCGTTAGCAAGGATCCGAGGTAGACGAATTCCTCGACCACCTCGAAGGTATCCCCGTCTATCGTAACACTGCTTCCCAGGCGGACCCTGTCGCGCTCGGTTCCACCCACAAGCATGTACTTTGTCTTTGACGCATTCACCACCAGTCCAACTTTTGTTGCTTCACGTTTCAGGCGGGTGTACAGTTCTGCCACCTTTGCAAATGTTCGGCCGACAATGTCCATGTCATCCGCGAAGCAAATAAATTGACTGGATCTGTTGAAAATCGTACCCCGGTTGTTACCCCTGGCTCCCCGCATGACACCTTCTAGCGCAATGTTGATCAACAGGCACGAAAGTCCATCACCCTGTCTTAGTCCCCGGTGCGATTCGAACGAACTGGAGTGTTCGCCTGAGATCTTCACACAGTTTTGCACACCATCCACCGTTGCTTTGATCAGTCTGGTAAGCTTTCCAGGGAAGCTGTTCTCGTCCATAATTTTCCATAGCTCTACGCGGTCTATACTGTCGTATGCCGCCTTGAAATCAACGAACAGATGGTGCGTTGGGACCTGGTATTCACGGCATTTTTGAAGGATTTGCCGTACAGTAAAGATCTGGTCCGTTGTCGAGCGGCCGTCAACGAAGCCGGCTTGATAACTTCCCACGAACTCGTTCACTAATGGTGACAGACGACGGAAGATGATCTGGGATATCACTTTGTAGGCGGCATTAAGGATGGTGATCGCTCGAAAGTTCTCACACTCCAGTTTGTCGCCTTTCTTGTAGATGGGGCATATAACCCCTTCCTTCCACTCCTCCGGTAGCTGTTCGTTTTCCCAGATTCTGACTATCAGTTTGTGCAGGCAAGTGGCCAGCTTTTCCGGGCCCATCTTGATGAGCTCAGCTCCGATACCATCCTTACCAGCTGTTTTATTGGTCTTTAGCTGTTGAATGGCATCCTTAACTTCCCTCAAGGTGGGGGCTGGTTGGCTTCCATCGTCCGCTGAACTGACGTAGTCATCTCCTCCGCTGCCTTGACTTTCATTGCCTGTACTCTCAGCGCCATTCAGATGTTCCTCGTAGTGCTGCTTCCACCTTTCGATCACCACACGTTCGTCCGTCAAGATGCTCCCATCCTTATCCCGGCACATTTCGGCTCGCGGCACGAAGCCTTTGCGGGATGCGTTGAGCTTCTGATAGAACTTGCGAGTTTCTTGAGAACGGCACAGCTGTTCCATCTCCTCGCACTCCGCTTCTTCCAGGCGGCGTTTCTTCTCCTGAAAAAGGCGGGTCTGCTGTCTCCGCTTCCGTCTATAACGTTCCACGTTCTGCCGGGTACCTTGCTGCAGCGCGACCGCCCGCGCTGCGTCCTTCTCCTCCAGAATCTGTCTGCACTCTTCGTCGAACCAATCGTTCCGTCGACTTCGACCCATATACCCGACGTTGTTCTCCGCTGCGTCGTTAATGGCTGCTTTGACTGTATTCCAGCAGTCCTCAAGAGGGGCCCCATCGAGCTCACCCTCTTCCGGCAACGCTGCCTCGAGATGCTGCGCGTATGCAGTGGCGACATCAGGTTGCTTCAGTCGCTCTAGGTCGTACCGCGGCGGTCTTCGGTACCGAACATTGTTGATGACGGATAGTTTTGGGCGCAGTTTAACCATCACCAGATAGTGGTCAGAGTCGATGTTAGCGCCACGATATGTCCTGACGTCGATAATGTCGGTGAAGTGCCGTCCATAAATCAGATCGTGGTAGATTTGTGATTCTGTCTGCAGTGGCGATCTCCAGGTGTACCGATACGGGAGGCTGTGTTGGAAGTAGGTGCTGCGAATGGCCATATTCTTGGAGGCGGCGAAATCAATTAGTCGTAGGCCGTTTTCGTTCGTCAGCCGGTGAGCGCTGAACTTTCCAATAGTCGGTCTAAACTCCTCCTCTTGGCCAACCTGAGCGTTCAAATCTCCTATGATGATTTTGACGTCGTGGCTTGGGCAGCTGTCATACTCACGTTCCAGCTGCGCGTAGAATGCGTCCTTATCATCATCAGTGCTTCCGGAGTGTGGGCTATGGACGTTGATTATGCTGAAGTTGAAGAACCGGCCTTTGATCCTCAACCTGCACATTATCTCATAAATCGACCACCACCCGATCACGCGCCTTGTCATGTCGCCCATCACTATGAAAGCTGTTCCCAGCTCGTGTTTGTTGCCACAGATCTGGTAGATGGTATGATTACCTCTAAACGTTCGCACCATTGATCCCTTCCAACAAACCTCCTGCAGCGCTACGATGCCGAATCCACGGTCCTTGAGCACATCGGCGAGTATGCGTGTGCTCCTGATGAAGTTGAGAGATTTGCAGTTCCACTAACTGAGTTTCCAATCGCTAGTCCCTTTTCGTCGCAGTGGTGTTCGCCGATGGTTCCGGCCTTGTTGATTGTTTGTTGCGTATGCTTTTTTGAAGGCTGGCTTGCAGGCCCTGACACCAAACCCCCTAAATTTCCGGAGGACCATGGTGCACAGTTTCACTTAGAGTCCCTCGCTGGCACTCGGACAATGATCAGCCGCCCCTAACATGGAGAACAGACGCTGTTGTGAGCCGATCCTGACATGGAGAACAGACGCTCAATAAGATTTGCACCTCCGGAGAGGAGCAAACCCCCCTTCCCTGTCAGCATACGACCATAGTTCCCACCGGGGTTGGCTACCCGATCTTCCCTAAGGTTGCTCGTATCCCGGCCAGCACCGCGGGGAGGTAGGGATAGGAGTTGCTGGGTAAGAGGCTAAGGACCGCGAGATGGGGTCTATTTTATTCCTTCAGGTACGCGAAGTACCAATGGTACGCTTTACCCAGCATTTGCCGTGCCATGTTCCCCTGAGTTTTCAGCTTCGCAGATGTTCACGGCTAGGAGCGCAGCAATCAGGTGAAAGACGATGGAAGGTGGAAGTCTGAGAAATAAATAAATAAATAAATATAGATGTCACAAACGGTTCCGCCGAAATAATGTGAGAATCGGGTGTGGCCGGTGTGGAGGCGGTAGATGATTTGCTCGTCCTTGAGACTAGGCATGCCGTTCCAGGGTGCCGTGGATCCTTTGATCTTCTATAGTTGCGTGGTCGTGGAAGCGGCCCATTGGTTTTCCCAATCCTGACTGGCGGTCTTTTTGATCTAGGCTTCAACGTCAGCCAAGGGAACCGATGTTGTCCAGAACGTCCGAAGTGACGTTTCCTGGCACCCCTTCAGTGCCTTGGGATCCAGGCGAAGGTTGTCTACTATTGTTAGCAAGCGAGGATCGCCTGGATCGGGTGGTGGCTTTGTAGTGCAGGCGCTGACGGAAACAGAACAAGGACTGGTTTGTTGATAAGGGTAGTAGCGGCAATCAACAGAGCTGCAGTTTCCGCCGAGAAGACGCTGCATTTTTCAGGAAGGCTGTCCGAGACCGTTAGGTTGCTCCCAGTAACGCCTAAGCCGACCCCTTTTCTCAACTGGGAGCCGTCAGTGTAGCAATGCTCTTGGTTCCTAAACTCGGTGTTTAGCAACTCGGCGACCGATCTTCGTAGAGCTTCCGTGTTGTTCTCTCTTTTAAAGCACCTCGCAATGGAGCTGTTTATGTTGGCCTTAGAGGAGTGCCTGCTTCTCGCTTCATGCTAGGATAGCTACCAGGAGAGACTACCGTGAGGGAGAAGTTGCGAGAATTTAGTGAGAATTTAGTAATAATTGATCTTATCCTGTCCAGGTACTTGGCAGTAAGCTTTTAAGGCATAGAAATGGAAAGAAGGCTTTGATATTAAAACAACAAAAATCAAAAACAAATCGCCACCTATCAAACGCGGAGTTTCTGCCGCCATTTTGTTTTCGTGTAGAGCATAATTGCACCAAAAGTAATTGTGTTTTAATTGATAATTGCGAATCATTACATAAGACAAGAGGAATACAAATCGAAGGGATCGCTTCTCAAGGTGCGTATTTAACTATTTTCAGTGGTAGTTTAGTCAATCAGACTGCTTCAATTTAAATATTTAGTTAAAAAATAGCTGTACGGATTTTGATCCTTTGATTCAAAATCCGTCCACGGTGGACGGATTTCGATTCAGGAGCAATTGATTTTATTCATTATTTTATCATGTTTTTAATGAGTAAATGTGAAACACTTCAAAAGTAGAAGCCTTCATGCTCCTGTGTTAATGACAAACGATTTATTTACATTCGATTCCTATTTTCTAATGACTTTTTCATATACTAAGGTGCTTAAGTGTACGGATTTCGATTCCCCACGGTAATCGTGTGCATGATCTGATCCCTTCGAACAAGGAGATGGTTCCTATGGTTTCCAGATGTGGCGGAAGCGTACCCGCCGTTTTTTTGTTAGTTTGTTTTATTTTTTCTTTCCCAGTTTTATATTGTTTACAACTGTACGTTGCAGGAATCAAGTTGTAGTAACCATAAGAGGTGTTTTGTAGTGTGCAGAAAATTTCTCTCAATTAACTAGGGAACGGTTCGCCACTTCATCTCATAGCTCCTATTTCCATCCCATCAAAAACAAAGAAATGGAAAGGAATTTGGTTTGTTTATTATTTTTTCAGCAGTGAGCACGCATGTTGACAAAAAGAAGCGATGAATTTGGTGCCGTATTTCTTTGTTTAGCGATGAGATGGATATATGTACAGTGAGATGGAGATCGGAACATTTCCCTATCTTTTGTATATAAAAGTAATCCTAAAAAGGATCGATTATTTTCTATAATGCTCCATTCCAGTCACTAACAGCGACACAACTAATCAGAATTTTGCGAGAAATTTTCACTTGAGCGTCAAAATTAAATATGACAAACTGAGGTGAACCGGTCTAGGGCCGAAAACCTCATTAATAAAGACAAAAAAAAAATATGACAAATCAATTCTTCTTCTTTGTAAAATGGTGGTCTTAAAAAGAACCGGTTTAATTTAATAGTGCGCCTTTGCAATCACTAACAGCGTGCGGGGAAATGCCGAAAATCACCACTCGATGATTTGCCACAAAAAAACGTACATTAATTGCATTATGATTCTTCAAAGATATTTCCTGTTCGATTTTCTCTTCTTTTCTCATGTAAAATTTTTGGGCCTGAAAAGGACCGAATTATTTTTTATATTCTTTATTTACGCGACTTTCTAGACTATTTACGAGACGAATAACTATTAATCATACGTCTTGCCCATCACTAATTCAACAGCAGCCAACTATTGGTCTGAAACTTGCGAGAATAAATCACTTATGTGCTGCTTCTGGCCGATCAAACTATGATTTCCCCTGTCATAAGACGAGTTTAAACAGTCCCATTGAATTCCACCACTTAATTGTATCCTGACAGATACGTATTTCGACCTCAACAGTAAGGCCGTCTTCAGTGTCTTGTACTTGACTCGACTCAAGTCAAGTCGAGTCAAGTACAAGACACTGAAGACGGCCTTACTGTTGAGGTCGAAATACGTATCTGTCAGGATACAATTAAGTGGTGGAATTCAATGGGACTGTTTAAACTCGTCTTATGACAGGTGAAAGCATTCCACTAAAAAGCTCAAAATAATTTTCTTATCAAACTATGATTTCCCCCTAAACACCAGCAGCCGCGATCTTTAAGCATCGGCAACCACCGGAAGGCCACCACCAATGCGGATGGTATTACGTTGCGACCGCCATCGACGCCATTGTTGAAACGCTACTGTGTCCGCTCCTTCGCGAAATTTTGTTCGAACTGAGATGGCAACTGTTCCGTTTTCCATCTCAAATATCATCGCAAAACAAATGAATACGGCACCAATTTCGTCGCTTCTTTTTGCGTGCTCACTGCTGAAAAAATCATAAATATTAGAAACAAATAAAATTCCTTCTCATTGCTTTGTTGTTCGTGGGATGAACATCGGAGCTATGAGATGAAGTCCAGGAGCAGTAATCCTATATGAGCCTGCATTTCGTAGTTGCTACTCCGTGATCAAACAGAACAATATTGCAATTGCAAATTGCACAGGGAACACAGGGAAGGGTTGGGGCATGGAATTTGCATCCCAACCTCAATGTGCAATGTGCATCATCGAGCTGAATCAATTAGTATAACAAAAAATCGTTGTTTGGAATGAACACAATGCCTTATTATATTATAAGAGAGGCAAAATGGGTACTATATTTCAAAATTAAAAAAGGTTAACTTTAGGTTGACACAGAACATCCAATAAATGCGACATTGAAATTTATTCTTTCAGAAAACCGCATCATATTGCAGGATAATTTATTTTCCCGCTCAATTGCACCAGAAATCAGAACAAGCGTTGCCTTTCGAAGTAGACACGCATATTTTGAGGACGCACACTTAATTATTATTTCATTCAAACCAGCATTTTTTTTTGCTTTATCGTGTTCCGAAGTACTATAAAAAAAATGTCATGAAATTATTCCAGGAAGCGCAAAGCCGATAATTTCAATATTCGACTTCAATCTCTGCTTCTAATCTTCCATACTACCTATACAAACTTCACCTGATGATTTTCGTTTTTACTTATATTCACACTAACAATAACACCATTCAAGCATATTCCTTGCTTGTTAAATCGTACTAAGGCAATTGCATTCTACCATACCAACCCTCACTTGAACATTAACCATAGTACGATTCTACGATGCAAAACCTATTAACACACAAAACATACTGTGACTGAATCGTCTGTCAAAACAAATTTCGTTGCCAGAAACTTTGGTTCGCAACTTCAATCATGACTAGTGGAGAGCAGACGCTAAGCTTCCCAAATGTCATCCGAGAACCCATTCTGCTTTCCGGGAAAAAAATCCCTACAGTGTGAAACACATTTCAAACTCAGTCTACGACTCGCATTGAACCTAGAAAATGGGGACCAAAAACACAAATCAAATCACCCTGCTGTCAATCACGATGACGTGCAACACGACCGGGAGAGAAAGTGCTTCCCCAAATAATCACTACAATCCAGTGAAGCACATCAGGTCCCAATACAATTCCTCACCTGCTGCATGCATCGGTTGGGTTTCGGTTTGCTTTTGTGGTGATGGAAGTGCATGCAAATGCACCATGATTTGCTACAGTGCTACTCTATTCTTGTTTTCCTACGAATGGTTTTTGCCTTTAAATGTGGTCCTAACGGAACCAGAACCTGATGACTGAAGTGGTGTTTGACAGCATACACGCCCTTATGTCCACAGGAATGTCCCATGAAGTCACTATAATTGATGAGGTCGTCGGCTAATGACACGTTCTACCTCACAGAGAGCTGGCAACTATTCTGATAAATGTTCTGTAAAGTCGTTGAAAGTGAACCAACAACGTCCAATAAAATTGATCTCCAAGCACATCGGCTTTATTGGATATGCGCCAACCGATTGAAATTTAGCTCAACGGTAGATTCATATTTCAATAGCTTGGGTAATGGCTTATTCTAATTTAAATTTAGCACCGCCATTTCCGACACTTGCAGCAGGTAAGATATATGACTTTAATTTCCCAAAAATGCTCTTCAAAACAACCTACATCTATTTAAGCGATGCGATGGAACGGCGGCGCCACCAGTAATCTAGCTCGCAGCATCGTCGCGTGAAAGTGAACAATTTTCAACTGGGTCTAATCCGCTTTGATTGCTAATTAGACTAATGAATCAAATTTGAGGATCACAATTTGCGAAGTAGAAGCTGATGGTGCGGCCCAGGTGTCGACGACACAAACACTTGAGCTAATTTTATTAGAATGTCTTTTTTCTTCTGCTAGGCAACTTGTCAAACTTGTGCCAACAGCTAGGATGCGGAAGGGATCGGAAAATGTGAAGGTTACGCTGCCGTGCTAGCTCTAGGAACATTGATTGGGAAATTGATTGCTTCAATTGGCTAAAAAGTGAGTCAGGTAGCTGACAAGCTGAATAATACGATTGGTAAAACATGCAGACTGATTTCCTATCGACAGAGAAAATGTGACTTTATTAACGAGAATTACCAAGTTTGTATATTTAATAGGCTTAGGCGTGTATAACACTGTACGGAGCGACGGTTCATTGTAATATGTAGGTTCAATCGATATCATCTCATTAGGTAGTTAGTAAGAGATAGACATAAGGCAACGTACTCATGGTGACTCGAGGTTAGGTTTACAAAAGTCTTTCGATTTTTTTCTAATATGGTGTATACTCCTTGCGGAACATATAATAGAATAGGTACAGAGCATAACTGGATGCTGCCAAAACTAGTATAGAAAGAACTAAAAAAGCATTGATATATTTTTTTCGGATGTCCTAGGCCGTCCAAACTGTTATGGAGTACATATCCCTGAGTGCATCAGAAAATATGTCCAGAAACAAAATGTCCTAAACCGAAATGTATGCCCAACAATATTCATGAGATCATAATACATAAATTAATCGAGTTTTGAATAATCGAAAACTATTTCAAGTGCTCCAAAACGTCCTGGAGTTCAGAACATATGATTTATCCGATCGGTAAAGTCCTGAACGATGTATTCGTACATCGGTAAATATCCCAGCAGGTCCTTTGAGCCAATAGGATTGCACTCATTGCTTTTACAGGCAACTAAAGGCTTTTCATGGTTCTCCAAAATGCCATGGAGTTCAGAGAATGTGATCTACCCAATCAACCAAATCATGAACAATGTATCCGTGCATCGTTGAACATCACAGCAGGTCCATTGAGCTGATTGGATTTCACTAATTACTGATGACAAATGAAAATGTTAACTTTGTGTTTAATAAATTTAAGATCTGATGATGGCTGAAAAGCAGTAGGCCGAAACGTCATGCAAAATTATGCAAAGCGTGTGTTTAGTTTTTACCGAAAAATATCAACAAATTAACGATATGAAAGTTCACGGTGACCCAAACCCTACCAACTAATTACTTCTACCAGGCCTTTTAAAACCTGTAGTAGCCTTTATGATTCTCCAAAACGTCTTGGAATTTCTAACATATGATCTATCCGATCCAGTTAAGAACAATGTATCCGTGCATCGCTGAAAATCCTAACAGGTCCTAACAGGTCCGTTGAGTCGATAGGATTGTGCTCATTACTTTAACAAGCAACTACAGGCACGGCAAATGCTGGGTAAAGCGTACCATTGGTACTTCGCGTACCTGAACCGTACAACCAAGTCCTGAACAATGTATCCGTGCATCAGCGTCCCAGCAGGACCATTGAGCCGATAGGATTCCACTCATTTATTTCACAAGCTTCGGTAGATCCTCCTTGAGTCGATGTTCCAAAACTCAATGTCAGCTCGTGGAAGCATATGGTTCAATACTGAAAATATTTTCTCGGTAAGATGCGCGGCCACAATACAAAATCATGCTGAAGGTGGCTGAGTTCTAATTCCGGTCGCAGTTTAGGAAATTTTCAGGTTGGACATCTTCTCGTATCGTCATGCTAGCCTCATGATATACGAATATAGAAATGGTATCTTGACTTAGAAAAGTCGGAGATGCGATACGGCAATGTCCCAGTGGAGGATGTAATGCCAATAATCATAATAATAATAAGTTACTCTGAAGATGGTCCTTTCAACAATTTTCGAAGGAACTTCTGAATGCAGTGGTTCTACACCCCAACAAAAAATAAGTCCATGTCTGCATTCGACACAAACACTTCCTTAGTCATTGTGCATCTGGTAGATACCTTGATCATAACTCAAAGTCATTTTGGAAGAGCTCAAACATCCCATGTTAGAAGAAATTTGAATCATATGCTTATTGAACCGGATTGGGTGTATACTTGATGATTGGGATATTTCAAGACACCGCCTTGATCTGGTAGATACTTTTAACTGGACTCCAGAGCGTTTTGGAGTACCGTGAACATCTCGTTTTCGAGGAAATTGAGTTCATATAATGCGCATATGCTTATTGAGCCAGTTTGAATGAATGCCGATGATAAATACATTGCAAAAGCCTGCTAAACTGTATGCAACGGAAACAACTTTGCAAGCAATTAGTTTAAAAACCTCGGTACCCGTCCCTAGGCTGAACTGACTGCTGGAATAATCGAGTTAGGGGTTTAAATACGTACTAACTCTTCTTGAACTGGTGAACAATGGTAGTGAGAGGATGGTCTTGTAGACAGAGCTAAATCCCGGGTTTTAAGAGTTTCAATGGTGATATTCTAGAAGCAAGACAAGGACGTGGCTAGGGCTCCGATGCATGGCCAAAAACAGTATTACTGTTCTGTTTTCTCCAGACAGGATTGATTTCCTATTGATAAGAGGCGCGCCTTCAATGGGATTGCTCTCTGTGAAGGGTCTAAATAGCGGGACCTTGTTATGGTGCTCTTGAGAAAACAAAACAACAACTGTATCGAAACCGATACTGCATTGCTTATCAATAGTAATGGAGTAATTCGACATGCACTTAAACACTAAGGATACGGGTAACGCTACAATAGATCTAATAACTGGTCGCAATGGCACACCCGAACAGGAAAAAAAAAGATAGCGCGGACGGAACTCAAGAATGTTTTGGAGTACCTTGAACATCTCGTATTAAAAAAATTGGTTTACATTATGCGCATGAAGCCCCAACTTCATAAAATTATTGGGGGGTGCTTGGAGGCATGAAATTATTCATTTCGGAAATTGTCCTGCCTGTCCAAAATGCACCCCTGGAGCAAAATGGCCTTACTCATAAAATCACTCATATAATCTGTTGTAGTACATTTATGAACGAATATTACCATTACAATTCATAATTAATTATCCATCATTGAGCTCCATTGAAAAAATTTAGCAAATTCCCTTCATTTTCACTCAAATTTAACGATTTGCTATTCTTCCACCACATCCGTAAGATTGTAGTTCAATCCATTAAGAAAAAACAAACAACCATGCGTTCACCATCATTTTACATGCAATTGACTCATTTTAGACTATCATTCGGGCGTTTTGCCCCAGGCCTATTTTTAAAACATTTTTTAAATGCGTTAGAAAGTCATGGAAACCTTATTGTTTTGAATAGGAGACCATTGTGAAATGTAGCTTGGTTTGTAAATTTTGCACCTATACGTTGAAATGGTTGGGTATTTTTGTTTATATGGGCAAAAACATAGAAAAAGCTTAAGGGGTGCATTTTGGACCGTTCTCCCCTACATAGAAAACTTTTTGTCCGCTGGCTATTTCTGGAAATAAATTGATTAACCACTTCATCCACATTCAATTTATTCGCCATGTCCTGATAGAAGTGCAGTAGAAATGTGGAATTCAGTCGCTGTTGTCCCATACTGGATCTCCTATAGATTTTCAACCTTCGGAGCACATAAAACAATCGCTCAGCAGCAGCAGATATAGGAATGGTGATGAATACCTATACAATACATACTCGACAAATTTGGAAGAAGAACTATCGAATGTGGTTGTTCCTGCAGATATTTAGTCCACGACATCTGAGACGCTTTCAGAAAATTTGGTACCTTATATCAACAACTGCAGAAACATATCTCGTTGCTGCACCATCAATCGCTCCGGATTGCCTGAAGAATCAATGTCAGACAAAGTGTTTCGTCCAGGGTGGGACGACCCTACGTTGTGTTTATTTTTCTGTTGGTTTCCGGGCGGCGAATGAGAAAAACTACTGCTACTGAACTGGACGTCTTATTTATTGCCTCCGAGAGGCAGCGTGCCAGCTCGGAGGTTACTTTCGAGACACTGTACAAGACATTAAATTCAGAGTCGCCTTTTATAGGCGACTCTTAGTACGGAACAATATACAAATTATTGGGGACGTGCGCACAAACATTCAAATTTTAAATCTAATTAGATTTGCAACGCGCCAAACGCTACGTATATAACGCAAGCAGTTGGCGCGAAGCAATAGAACAAAACGATCACACAATTGAACGACAACTGCACGCACGCTTCTCTCCTTGGCTGAACCACGCTACGATGATGTGATGCGATCGAACATACTGCCCGCCAAAAACGAATGTTTTTCAATTCCCTTTTGTGGACGACTCATCTGCTGTTGTCGTTCGATTCTTATTACTGCAGATAGCGCAATCAATTTGTGCTCACGAAAGTTGGTTTGGCTGATACAGGGCAGATGCAGGAATGTTCATTGTTGTGGTGATGGGCTTACGGAACGGATGAAGTATTTCGTTGATTCGGGTGGATCAGCTGATTTACGGTTTGGTGATACGGCGGCTACGGCCAATCGAGTTTGATGCTGAGGCTCGATGATGATGCACGGGTCCGATGTTGACGCTAGGGTCCAGTAATGCGGCGCTTGGGCCAATGGGGTTTGACGCTGTGGTCCACGAAAATGACGCTGACGGTCCGGATGTGACCGCTAGAGTCCTGATATGACCGCTGGGGTCCGAGTGTGAACTTAGGGTCCGGGTGTGACCGCTGAAGTCCGGATGGCGCTGCGGCCGGGGAGGTTGACCCTGACGGTCCGGATGTGACCGCTGGGGTCCCAATGAGGACGCTGGGTCCGACTGTGGATGCTGGGTCCGGTTGTGACCGCTGGGATCCGAATGTGGACGCTGGGTCCAAAATGGCGCAACGGCCGGGTGGGATGACGATCCCTGGGGACGGATGGTACGCTCCGCTCCCCTAACAGCCATGTGGCTCGGCACAGCGGCTTGGTGGCTTCTTCTTCTTCTTCGGTGATTTGTAGCAGTCCGGCTGGAACGGATGGCTGGCCGATTGGGATGCACGGCATCCGACTAGGCAGCACGGGTTCGCTGGGACGCTGTCCAAAACGATGAGCCGAAGAAGAGTATCGATCCAGTGTCCAACTGATGTTAGTAGCTTCCTTCTCTTCGACGTCCAGAAATCCATTTCAGGCACCATCCTGGTCACGGCACCAATGTTTTTCAATAAATAGAAAATTTGCACTGTACATGTATTGTTTAATTGTACCTATGGTGATCACAGAAACGAAAAAGCCTATTGTAAACTCCTTGTTTTGTTGTTCCTTTCGAAATGTAGATAGCAGCGTTGCAAATGTGGTCATCTAAAAATTCTCACTCGCACTCGCCTTCCGATGAAAGTGTGCTTCTTGACTAGAACTGTCTGTAGTTCATGGTGAATCGAGAACGCACTAACTTTGCTGCCAGATGGCTACCTAGGGGGCCACACCACCGTAGCTTGGAGGGATGAGAATTTGTTGTAAATGACGGCATCATTCGGCTTCCACTATCGGCACATAAAAACGTTGAAAAAACTGCGGTAGAGACTTAGAAAATGTTACCCGTAGTAACCGACTGTTTGGTCACGGCACCAATTATGATCGCGCAACGGATAGGACCCTATAAATACGTTGTGTTATAGTACGGATTTAATTAAAAGACGACCGTTTTTGGGCCATCCAGCCATGGCGGAGGCAATTTGAATACTGTTTATTTCGATCAATTCATTCTATATTCAATCATTCTATATCTGTAGTAGTCGATAGGGAGCAGGGTGCTTGCAGCTATTTTTGCGCAAACACAAAGATTTGGAAAATTCAACTAAACCAGAATAGTTCGCCAGGACAGACGACATCTACATTTCAGTCCATGTTACTGCGCAAACCGGTCCTAGATTGGTGGTATCATTTGATTAGAGAGCCTGAAACAGAATCACAGACAAAACAAAATTGATCCCTGACAGCCCGTTTTGGAGAATCACTGACAAAATTGATCATATCCTTTCAGTGCTAGTAAAATCTCAAATTATCAAATATCATCGACGATTCAAATCTTGCGTGAGCCAAATCCCATCAGAATCATTACCCAAATGCATGATTTTTACGTGTTTTTACGTGTGCCAAAGACTTGATTAATCTGGTAGATACCGTTGGTTGAACTCGAGATCGTTTTGGTCTACCTTGAGCATCTCGTACTCAAGGAAATTCAGTTTACATAACGCGGATATGCTTATTGAACCGGATTGGGTATAAACCGACGATGAGAACATTTCAAAAGCCTTGGTTGACCTGGTAGATACCGTGGGCTGAGTACCTTGAACATCTGGTATTCAAGATAATTCAGTTTACGTAGTGCGCGTATGCTTTTTGAACCGGACAGATTATGAGGATATTGCCAAAGACTTGGTTGATCTGGTAGATACTGTGGGATGAACTCGTGAACGCTTCGGAGAACCTTGAGCATCTCGTATTCCTGAAAATTGCTAACTGACTTGACGTTCAAGATAACTTAACCTCATAGAGAGTGTTCAAAATTATCAACCAATGCGGTATAGGACTCAAATATTTCAGATTAATTTGCATGCTATAGTCACACTTAAATTCCGATATGTTTCATGTAAATCATGTTACATCATATCTGATGTACAACTTTGCTGAAAAAACGAGGACCTAGTTCTCTTCTGTGATTTCACTCAGCCAATCTAAAACGCTGGGCATATATGGCCCATCCGTCTCGAAAGGGTTAAGCTTCGGGACTTCCTAGGCGATCTTTTTTATATCGTGCAGATTACATCCAACATCCATTCAATATTTGAAATGTTAAACGGATATAATGTGTTTGTAAATACAATTCCGCGATTTTCATGACAACATTTAAAAGAACCAAGCAAATCCGCGGTAGTTGTTAGAGCTTTGTATATTGCATGGTTTCATTTCACGTTTACAAAAAAATGACCTTGAGTTTTGGTCAGCAATCTTATCAAATATCGATTTTTGATTCCATCGATCTCGATTGCTGAACATCCATATTGCATGATTTTATTGTTGAGATCCCTACAAAATGGAATTTTATTCGGCCATCTTGGATTCCAAAATGGCGTCAAAAATCGATTTTTGAATGCTACTCATGGATCACATCACACCCATATTGCATGGTTTCATTGTTGAGATCCCAATGAAATGGCAATAATCCTTAATTTTGGTCCGCTATCTTGGATTCCAAATTGGAGTAAAAAATCAATTTTCGAATTCTATTCTTTGATCCCGATTGATAGATTGCCTCGAGATATACAAATGATCTTTGAAATTAACATTCTTCCAAAAAATATTCAAGTGTTTTTCTTTGAAAAATACTTTTTCAAAAATCGACCAAAAATATTCACGGTTTCACGAGTTTTCCGACCTTTTTGAAAAATCGCATAAAAAAAACTTTTTGGAAAAACCGTGTAAATCCCGAAATCCGAGTGTAACAAATTGCGTAAATTTCAAAAGCCGCGAAAAAAGCGACCTGCGTAAAAAACACGTTAAAAGCGACCCCAGTGTATTGCACATTGCCAGTTAAATGAAAAAAGGTTGTTCAAAAGAGGACAGTTTGCACTTCATGAAGGCATTTAAAATTTCATTGTTCACCTCTCGGACACAAATACCCTTACATACCCGACCAGTTAGTCATAACAAAATTATATCACAATTTGTGTTACAATAATCAATTAATTATATCAATATGTGTTACAAATAACAAAATATGCAATAATTTCGTTAAAAACTAGCTGTTCCGGGTGAAGCACAGAAATGTCCATGATCGTCATGATTATAACACAATGTGATATAATAATTATGAATTATGTAATACTTGTAACACAACCAGTGATAAATTTGTTCTTTTCAATAACAAAGTTTGTAATATTTATTTTCAACTCTTTCATGTAACACATCGAGTTATAGCTTTGTTCAATTGGAAACATATTTAGTAACGATTTCGTTAAAACTAGAAGAACTTTTGTTACAATTTTTGTTATTTTAACCACTAATGGTACATGTTTTATACCAACCTCTGTTATGAAAAATTGCACTAACAAAATCAAGGATGTTATCGATTTTTTTGTAATCTGCGTTCGATCGTTTAGTAGTTTGTCAATAACTCATTCTAGAGGATAAATTTCAATATGTGTTGTATGGTGGACTTCTAGTGCAAAGGTTTATCTAAAACTCCGCCTAACAACTTGTTGTATGAATTTCACTAATAACGGAGCTATAGTTCCAGTAGCAGTAACTAGTACTAAATGATTGAAATTTTGTTATCATTTTATATAAGTTACTGCTACTAGCGCTATAGCTCCGTTAGAAGTTAATTTCAAACATCGACCTGTTAAGCAAAGTTGTAGACAAACCTTCGCACTAGAAGTCCACCATACAACGCATTTTGAAATTTAGCCTCTTGAATGAGTTATTGACAAACTACTAAGTGATCGAACGCAGATTACTAAATGATCGATAACATCCTTGAACAAAATAACAAGTTCTGATATAAATCTGTTACCATCTACTGGTCGGGTTACATCAATATTGAATAGCAGCTTGGAAAGTCCTATGGCAATAATTAATCCCAAATCGACAGGAACATTCTATTGTTACCCACAAAATACAGTCATCGTGAATACCGTTTCTGTATGTTCGGCATTGATGATGGCAACGCTCGATGGATGTAGAAAAAGTTCCAAAACCATGCAAATTTATGCCTTGCAGACCGGATTGAGTGCCTCCCGTTTTAAAATCGTTCGAATCGAAGCAATAGTGGATTGATATGCAATTGTTTATAGCTTTCCGTCATATGGGGAATGTGAAGGCCAGATACCCACCTATAGGAGCAGGGGTGTGAGGATTGGTACAAAGACTGCTTTAATGTCTTAGCTGTAGCGATTTTCATGGGTACACCCAAAAAACAAATCTGGCAATCATTGTATAAAATCTTGGCATATACAATTCTGTAAGCTTTTTATACAAAAATTGTATTAAAATCTTCCGAAATTGTATATGCCAAATTATTATACAGTTTCTGTAAGGTTCTTATGCAGAATTGTATTAAAATCTGCCAACCGTTGGTTTGGTGTATTTAAACAATAGCTAGCCGACGCCGACGGTTGGTTGGTGGTTGAAAATCTCAATTATACTGATAATATTTACACTTAAAAAAGCGGTGATATTTTTTTACCGGAAAACTCATGAAGCAAAACGCCTTTTAGCTGGCAGCTCTTAGGGAGCAACGCACCACGCGTCGGCGAATCAGCATTCTGGTATGGACCGTGCGTGGAGACGCGTAATACATTGTAGGTTAGTCACACTAGAGCGTTTTGTCTCGCCGAAATGTTAGATGTTTCATCAAAATGTGAAAATTTTTGATTTATCCTTTCTTCCTTTTTATTATTTTGACACTTTTTATGCTTAGCTTTCCTAACTTTAAATCTACTTTTGTTACGCCATCTCAAACACGGTATGTAGATATAAGGAAATACCCGGAAAACGTTTTGCCACGGGGCGCGTTTTGGGGCCTCTCCCCCTATAGGTTGAACATCATAGATAGTTGTTTTTCTATGTTAAATTTATGAATAAACTTGGATGTTGGACGTCAAAATCGAAGGAAATATCTATGTATTTGACCATTCTTTCAATCTACGTGACTTAGTTTAGGCATAAATTTGTAACTTGAAGGAATTTTTAAACTTTTCAAAATTTTTCCATTTTTTTGTTTTGTTTAAAGAACCATTGAATCGCTATGAAGCATTTCAAAACATCATTCCCCACACTTATCCTATACGTTCGAAACGATGCAGCAGAACGAAGGATAATAATAGTTCGAAACAATGCACATATGCAGGAAGAATCAGCTACTGTACCTACGAATACGTCTAACTAGAGGCAGCCCTGAGCTTGATTATCGTACTTGAATGGTGACTGCGCGTGGCCGTGCAAATATGACGACAATAATGGGCTCTAGCCAAATGTACCTACTTGGCCATAATCAAGCGATTTTGAGCAAGAGGCAAGAAGCGGTTGGAATTTAATAGGATTACCGGATCGATAGAATCACCATCCCCGACCGGCAGACCGGCCACCGTTGTTCTCGGCCTGTCAACTGGCGCCTGGTCTGGAAATTTCACTACGCCTCGTGTGACGGCCACTGTGCCTGTGCGGTATCGTTAAAGCAAAACTATTTTCGCAATCAGAGAGAACCCACTCACTCGAGTGAATGTTGCTACCTTACGCAGGATGAAGCTTAGTATCAATGTGGATTTTAGAGCTTACGTTGGCTTTAAATACAGTGTGTGAAATGGATGAAGTGCTAAGCTTAATTAGACGCTTTTGTTATTAACATATACAATATACAATGTTGCAAAATGCACCATAAAAATCCTTAAAAGGATCTTTGACTGTTATTTGTATCGATAAAAAACGATAAATCACAAACGTTGTTGGAACAAATCGACTCTAGAATTATAGATTATCGCTAGAATTTTATTCAAGATCTTTTGCGTTTAATTTTTGTCAGAACATTCACAGAATGTTACGGACATATTTGATTTTTGAAAATATTTGAACAAAACTTGCAGAAGCTGTAAGATTTTTTCTCATATGTACAAACTTCAAAATCTTATATAGATCTAATATAAATTGCACAACTGTTTGTGCTACATACAAATTTGATAAACATTCCAACTAATGCAGTGAAGTAGACCCAATTTCTTGAACAATCCCACCGGAAAGGTTGAAGGTCATAAAACATCTCACCTCAGACTACCAATCGTATCGTTCTATCGCCGTGTTGTCGCGTATAAGAAATAAATAAACGTGTGGTAGGCACGAGATAACCCACACCGTCAGCGTGATAAATGGATTCAATAAAATAGAATGTTCATCGGATACGCAGCTTGATATCCGCACGAGCGAGAAATGGGTTCTGCAGGGCCTCTGCCCAGAGTTCCAAACCCAATAAACGGGTTCAGTATTTCTCTTAATCAATCCCCTCCAGAGCCCATTGTTACTGGAATAAAACCTAGATAAATTCAGCCAGCGGTGATGGTGCCTTTCTCGTGTATTATAACATTTTAACATTTATTTTTTTCCAACTTCGGAATGCAATGGCCGATAGGTCAAATTTTAAAAATCGGATAATGCAATGTATTAAAAACTGTGTCTCACATTTTAGGTATTCTTGCTGAACATCTCTGGCTTTCAAGAGAACCACGTTTGAACCCAAGTTCTTCTTTTGGATTTTCTCATATGTTTAAGGTCTGAGGGAAGGGTTTTCCGTTAAAAAAGCACGTGGTAGCATTCTCTGAGAGAGAAAATTCCCCAATTCAACCCGCCAGAATGACGCTGTCAGTGTCGCCAAAATTATTTCATCATAATGCAGTTTACAATTGCTTGAGAATTTGCCGTAAACGGAGAACAACAGGAATTGGCAACAATGGGGAAGAAATTTATCACTCATGCAGTGGTTCGGCGAGAGAACAGCAGCAGCGCCGACCAATCACGCAATGAGGAAATCAAAATAAACAAACTCCAGCTGGTTTTGGAAAATGAAAACATGAGCGGTTTCTAGAACAACATTAGAAAATATCGTTAGAGGATTTCTGTACAAGGTTTCCACAAAAGGTTTGAAAAGTATTTGGGTGATAACAGGGGTGCTGGTGTAAGAAAGACAAATAATACAAATAAGATAGATAAGACTAAGAAGAAAAATAAAGTAAGTTCCTAAAGGAATTCTTCGGAAGTTCCTCCAGCAAATCCTTGGAAGTTCCTCCAGTAATTGTCTTCGGAAGTTCCTCCAGGAATTCCTTCAGAAGTTTTTCCAGGAATTCCTTCGAAAGTTCCTCCAGGAATTCCTTCGAAAGTTCCTCCAGGAATTCCTTCGAAAGTTCCTCCAGGAATTCCTTCGGAAGTTTCTCCAGAAATTCCTTCGGAAGTTCCTCCAGGAATTCCTTCGGAAGTTTCTCCAGGAGTTCCTTCGGAAGTTCCTCCAGGAATTCCTTCGGAAGTTTCTCCAGGAATTCCTTCGGAAGTTTCTCCAGAAATTCATTCGGAAGTTCCTCCAGGAATTCCTTCGGAAGTTCCTCCAGGAATTCCTTCGGAAGTTCCTCCAGGAATTCCTTCGGAAGTTCCTCCAGGAATTCCTTCGGAAGTTCCTCCAGGAATTCCTTCGGAAGTTCCTCCAGCAATTCCTTCGGAAGTTCCGCCAGGAATTCCTTCGGAAGTTCCTCCAGGAATTCCTTCGGAAGTTCCTCCAGGAATTCCTTCGGAAGGTCCTCCAGGAATTTCTCCAGAAATTCCTCCAGGAATTCCTTCGGAAGTTCCGGAAGGAATTCCCGGGGAACTTCCGGAGGAATTCCTCCGGAAGTTCCCCCGGGAATTCCTCGCTCGCATAAAGTGCTCAGTACGAGTTATTTTTATGAATTTTTGAATGAACATGAGTGGTGCTCGCATAAATTTGTAAGTGAGACTTATTGTATTGTCGCGCTTATCTTTTTCTAGAATGCTGCGTCGGTCTTACACTGGCAGGCTCGACTGCGAAGGTGAACGTCAAGATAGCCGCCGTGCTAAAAGAAAGGCAGTATTTTCCCGCTCAAAACAGAACCACGTGCTTTTCGCGAAATGACAGCAGTGTTCGATTGTATTAGTGAGAGGCAACCGGAGTCACTGAGTACATGGAGTACATGGCAAGTGCATACGGTGGGTGAGAATTTCATTGACTCTGTTGTGTTTAGTGACCGTAGCGATTATCTGAGAAGCAACTTGCAGGAAGGCGCAGTTTTCTATTTTATCTCGAGATGCATAATAGCTAATCTTCGTAAGGAGCGCGAGTGGTTCATATAATTACATTTAACAATGAGATACAGTCAGTTGCATTCTAATGAAATGCCACTTGAGGCCCTTGCATAGCTATAGTCATATACTATAAATACAATATTCATAATACCAGATGATACGTACGTGATGAAATTTGAAATCAACAGGTACAGTTAAAAATGGATACGCAAGAAAACCTGTTGCTGACCTATATCTATACACAAAAAAAATATTTTTTTGCATGTCTGTCTGACCCTTATATACTCGGAAACTATTGGAAATATCGGCGTGAAAATTAGAACGCAAAAGTTTTTGGGGCCGGGGAAGGTTCCAATGATTGTCTGTGTGCTCCCCCTCTGAAAGAGATGAAAAGGTCTTTCGTTGAAGAACTGGAGAGTGGAGACTTGTGCTACAGATATTCCGGAAGATGGCAGCGTAGAAGATTAATGGGCCGCCATCAAGAACGTATAATTAGTGGGCTATACGCGTCGATATACCTATGTCTGGCTTATTGTAGAGATCCACAATCGTCGGTCTTGAGCGCTGCCTTCATCGCCGCCGACGAGAATATTCTGGGTGAACTGTGCACCTTGCGAAAGCAATAGATCACCGATGAGACCTGGAAGAAGATAGAAGAGCGAAGAGTAGCCGGCTATCCCGTGATAAGGCGAACAAAAATTAGATGTGCCAAAGTCTAAGCCCGTGAAAGATACTAAACTCTGGACAAGGAAGTGAAGCGCTCATGTCGACAGAACAAGCGAGCGTGAGCGGAGATATAGTCGCAGCAACCGGCTATATTCACGTCCTAGCATAGCATTAGCATTAGCATTGTTACGGTGTAATTCGTAGATTGGACACTAGTGATACTCATGTTTTACTTTTGAGATCCTTATCTAGAATGCTATCAGAAATCAAGAAGGGGAGTAATCCTTGATTCCAGTCTCAAACAAAAATAACAAAAGCATGAGGATTACTACTCCTGGCCACGCCCATCTTCACCGTAACTAGGGAGAGGAAGGAAGTGTTGATGTAGTACTTACTTAACGAGAGGCCACCGACTTAGCGACACCCTCATAAGTACCACGGAGTTGGATAATGAGGAAGGTAATCGTTGGGTCAGGATTTGCCTGTAGCTGGCAATGTGACCGTGGTAGATCTTACCCCGTAAAGCAACCGGCTATATTCACGTCCTGTACAATATCTCACGACGCTTAGCGTCAATATCGAAGCTCCATCACTGCCAAAGATCCAAACAGTCATAAAATCATGAAAAAAAAGCCCAGGGGTCGATTGCAAATCAGCCGAGATGCTTGGCGAGGCATTATGTTGCTGTGTACCGTTCTATATGCAAAGTGATTCGAATTCAGGAGAAGGTCGATGCGACTCTCTGCCGCAGGTCAATGATTTCCAAGAGGCGCTTTATTTGGTTTTCATTGACAAAGAAAAAATTTACGACCGTCTTAATCACGAGAACATGTGGGACGCCCTGAGACACAAGGGAGTACCTGTGAAAATAATCAACCTCATTGTGGCACAATACTCTGTCTTAAGAGAATTCTCATGCAGAGTGCTGCCCAAGTGGGTCTCATTCGACCTGGTAGTAGCTGGTGTGAGACAAGGTTGTATTCTGTCATCTCTACTGTTCCTCATTGTGATCGATGAACCTATACATATGGAGCTGGAGCACCTAAACGAATTCAAATTGGCTAAACTCGGTGACCCATCCTACAACTTTATTGTGATTGAATTTGGTCGCATAGAAGTTGCAGTTGGCTATGTGAAACATGTGTGCTGCTAGGGAAATCATTGCATAATGTTAAAAGCTCCCAATATCTTGGTAGCCAAATAACGTCAAACGGCGGTACCAACATCGACATAGTCGCATGGATCAATAATGTAAGAGTTCAAGCAATTTCTGAAAAACAGGCACATAAGAGAACGCACCACAATGCGAAAACAAAATCTGTAATCGAGCATCAAACTAGACACCGCAGCAGAGACCGACTCAGAGGTTCATGGCGACGTAGCCTCCATACAAAAAAAAAGAAGTCGAACGAAATCTAACCTGGCAACAAATTAAGACGATAACTGGACATTGTGAGGGTGAGATTTAATAGAAATTGTACAATCCACTCTGAGCGTGCATTGATGACAGACATGTAAATATCCGTATCCGTATAACGGTTCGATTGCCAATATTGACTAGTGAATAGCAGGCTATGACCATGCCTCTTTCCTCGTCAGGCACGCCCGGAGTTGCACGCTCGAGAAGACAGCACACAAGCGATTTAATCAACGGATAGCTCGTTCGGCGGAATTAGGCCACACATTTGGCGATCCTGCCAGACTTGTGATGTCGAAGGGAAGATCGCCGGAATAAATTATTTGTTTTCTCATCGGTTTCGAATTGTGATGTCGAAGAAGCTCTGGAAGAGCGTAGAATTGAATGATTTGCCCATCGGTTTCGACTTGTAATGTCGAAGACGCTCTGGAAGAGCGTCGGATTGAATAATTTTCTCATCGGTTTCGACTTGTGATGTCGAAGACGCTCTGGGAGAGCGTCGGATTGAATGATTTGTTCATCGGTTTCGACTTGTAGTGTCGAAGGCGCTCTGGAAGAGCGTCGGATTGAATGATCGACTTGTGATGTCAAAGACTTGTAATGTTGAAGACGCTCTGGAAGAGCGTCGGATTGAATAATTTTCTCATCGGTTTCGACTTGTGATGTCGAAGACGCTCTGGGAGAGCGTCGGATTGAATGATTTGTTCATCGGTTTCGACTTGTGATGTCGAAGAAGCTCTGGAAGAGCGTCGGATTGAATGATTTGTTCATCGGTTCCGACTTGTAGTGTCGAAGGCGCTCTGAAAGAGCGTCGGATTGAATGATTTGCTCCTCGGATTCGGCATGTGATGTAAAAGAAGCTCTGGAAGAGCGTCGAATTGAATGACTGTCTCATCGGTTGCGACTTGTGATGTCAAAGACGCTCTGAAAGAGCGTCGGATTAAATGATTTGCTCATCGGTTTCGACTTGTCATGTCGAAGACGCTCTGGAAGAGCGTCGGATTGAATGATTTGTCCATCGGTTCTGACTTGGGATGTCAAAGACGCTCTAGAAGTGCGTCAGATTGAATGATTTGCTCGTCGGTTTTGGTTTGTGATGTTGAAGGCACTCTGGATTGAAAAATGTGTTGTTTCTCAACGGTTTCGACTTAAAAAAGTCGAAGGCGCTCTGGAAGAGCGCCAGCATAAATGATTTATTTTCTCATCGGTTTTGATATGTGATGTGATAAGCTGCTGTGGTAGAGCACCGGATTGAATGATTTGCCCATCAGTTTTGGCTTGTGACGTCGAAGACGCTCTGGAAGAGCGCTGAATTTTTTTTTTTCGGTTTCGGTTTCCACTTGTAATGTCGAAGGTATCAGATTGAATGATTTGTTGTTCTTATCGGTTTCGAGATTTGTTTTCGGAATAAATAATTTGTTTTCTCATCGGTTTTCTGCTTGTGTTGTCGAAGGTGCTCTGTAAGAGTACGGATTGTTGCAGCTTTTTGATGGTTGTGTAGAGGGGCGGATTGTTCGCGTCAAAGAAACGTTAATGCGGTGGACCCGCAGAACGTGACGTTTCAAATCTGAATTTCAAAGGTGTTGTGTGAGAGTGTCGGATTTAAGCTTGAAGGACCAATACAGAGTATGTTTGGGGAGCCACCGATATTGTTTTGACTTTTCCTGTTGGAATGTCATCAAAATTGTATTAGATATGGTCTGCCGGGTCGAATTCTATTTGGTTTTGGATTGCAATGCTGGATATATACGAAAAAAAAAAAAAAATAAGAAGGAATACAGATGGAGGATCATGATGAAAAAAAGTTGACAGTTCAGAAGGCTCAGAAAAAAGGCTGGATTAATTTGTTTAGTAAATATGCACTTGCGTATAGATTGGAAAATCGTATGGAAAATTGTATTGATTAATTGTATAGTATTGTATTGGAAAATCGTATCAAACGTAGGATTGAAATATTTGAATTAGGATTATTTTGAATATGGGAATTGAGCACGGATATAATTAAATGTGGCTGTAACGTAAACAAAAAAAAATGCGTGGAAAAAAAAGATGTAAATAGTTTTATGAAAATCAAGTCAATGATTTTTTCTTCTCTTTTTTTATGAGAGAAGAAGAGGAATGTGAGGGTGAGATTTAATAGAAATTGTACAATCCACTCTGAGCGTGCATTGATGACAGACATGTAAATATCATCCGTATAACGGTTCGATTGCCAATATTGACTAGTGAATAGCAGGCCATGACTTGGCCTTCTTTCCTCGTCAGGCACGCTCGGAGTTGCACGCTCGAGAAGACAGCACACAAGCGATTTAATCAACGGATAGCTCGTTCGGCGGAATTAGGCCACACAGACATCGCCCAGGATGGAGATCTTTTAAGTTAGTTTTAGGTTGGAAAATCATGACAAGATTTCTTGGTAGGTGCGTGTAAGGCTCTTTGCAAAACCTTTTAAGGATTTCTTCAGAAGTCAGTTCGACAAATAGGAATATATATATATATATATATATATATATATATATATATTTTTTTTTTTGCAGTACTTCTGACACTCTACTTCCAGGAACCATGATGATATTTCAAGAGACAACATTTGACGAATCGTACCTTTTTACCTCATTCGACCCCTCTTCATAAAAGAACCCAGAGTGGAGTGCGCCAGTTTATCGAGAAATAACCCGCCTTAATTCGGCGATAACCTTGAGACATAAATCTCGAGAGTACAACTTGAATTTACAGACACATCATCTGTTCCTTGATTTCAAAGCAGCGTACAATTCGGTGGAACGAAATGAATTATGGGAAAGAAGCAAATTTTTGGAATTACACAAAAAAGTGACGAAGCCTCTTCGGGGTTGAAAATCGTGATAGTTCGATATTGTAAACATTTTGTGGAACAAGGATGAACCCTCCTATTGGGTCAATCTGTGGAACGGGGGATCTATATATCTTAATTGTACGACCCGACCAGTAGATGGTATCAGAACTTGTTATTCTGTTACAGCAATATATTATAACAGAGGTTGCTATAAAACATGTACCAGATGTACATGATGATACTTTTATGCCCAGGTAAGTCAAGACAATTTCCAAATTGCCTAGACCGGCACCGGGAATCGAACCCAGCCACCCTCAGCATGGTCTTGCTTTGTAGCCGCGCGTCTTACAGCACGGCTAAGGAGGGCCCCTGTAACACATATTGATATAATTTTATTATGACTAAGTGGTCGGGGAACTTTCTCCTGGAAGGAGATTCTCTGTCCATCCCGTAGATTTCGCATAAGTGTCTCTGCGTTGTTATGTTTAATGGAATTCAAACAATAATATCAACAGGAACAAATCATTTATCACTCAGATTAACCAGTGCTATAGACAGGTGCTTTGCTACAATAGAAGGTAGTTATCATCATCATCATCATCAACTGATAAACGTACTGGTCGATATGAGCCATTTTCAATGAATCAAATGGAACAAAATTACCCACCTGAAAATAAAACTCATAGCGAGTGTTTGAGGATAAGTTCCAAGAGTTTTTTCTCACAGATACAATACAGACAAACATCACCTCAATTCGTCGAGCTTAATCGTTTGATACATAGCACTACTCATGACTCTTAACCCATTTAATCCAATTCAGCAAAGTCATACTTTCGACCCTGTAAATGACTATCACAAAGAGTTGCTTTGCAAACTGGCCAGATCCTGGCAAAAAAGTCCCACTTCAGGGAGTGCTTGTTGAACCATATCAGATTTGAAACCCAAGCAGAGCAAATGTACAGAAACCGCAACAAAACAATTATATTCTGGTTCTTTCTTTCCTTCACTCGTACATGATGGTAGAGTTTTATGTTTTCCTCTGCCTAGCACGATGACTGCAAGTGGCAGACATCATATCGAATACATCGTTTCCATGCTAAAAAAAAACTTGAAACCCTTTTGAATCCATAGATTATGTGCCCCGAAATAAACGAGTGCCAGATAACAGAAAAAAAAAACAAAGCACGTGAACAAACTTTCAATCTCCGTGGGTAAAAAGCCAAACCACGAAAGTCTGAAAAACAAATTAATTCAGATCCGCGTGGCGCAAAACCGCACCAAAAGGGAAACCGCGTTTGTTCCTTTGTTCCTCGCTCACACTCTCTTCCCGGAGAAGAGGCCAACCAGTGTATCAACGAACACCAGCCCAGTCAGCTCCGGTTGGGAAAAGATCTTGTTCCGCGATTTTCTTCCTTTTTTGCAAAAGCTTTTAACGATGATCTCGTTATTTATGTTGAGCAAAAAAGTACTTCAGCTGGCACCCCGGAAAAGGACCCTGCTATATATGACTATAATAAAGATTAGCGCCATCCTGGAAAACTCGGTGCCGGCCGGTGGGATTTGTGTAGATAAACCTCGATGCGTATAGCAAAGCATCCGATCCGGGGTGTTCGTCGGAATGTCACGTCCGTTAGGCCGGGCAGGGTCAAAGTTGAACAGAATCGTCCATGCGGAAAATCGGATTAAGGTTGCCCGTCTCGTCTTGGCCGTTGAGGGAAATGAAAATTGTTTAGTTTTCTGCTGAATTTAATGAAGGACACACATTTTCTTGTCGTTCATGCGATGTCAGCTAATTCAGCAAATTTAATAAACTACGTGTCCACTCGATCCCATGCAGTAAATCACGATGGCATGAAATCGGCAATCAGCTATAATTTGATGATACAAATAATCAAAATTTGAGAGACATTCAAACTTCGAAACCATCCAAAGACATGACAAGATGGATACTAAGCTCGAGATGAAAAGATGCAACAGAGGAAGATGAAACATATGAAAAGTTGCTGTATAAGTAGAATCAAAGAAAATTATAGAGGCCATTGGTGTTATTCAGTAACAAAACCAGTACCAATTGATCTAAGCCTATTGAAGTCAATAAACGTTGCTCTGATGCGTTCCAATGATTCAACAACAGACAAGTCTTGGTAGTAATTTGTTATGGGTCTGCTTTTCAACAAGTCGAGAATTCCACCAGCAGATTATCTACTCCCCCTCTCAATAATTTTGCCCCGTATTTCTACAACTTTCATTCAATCAAAACTTGGAATCTGACTTGCTATGTGGCAAATGATAATCCTGGATAGCGCAAAAAACGGTATGCGACACCCACCAGCGCAGCCACAGCCGACCATGTTGTTTGCATATGAATAGGTAAGCGAAATGAAAAATGGAAATTCTCTGCCAGAGTTCTCTCCACCATGCCCCATCATCCGGAGAAAAGTTATGCAACTCAATACAAATGCCACCATGAATCGGAACTTTTTGTCTACGGCTGGCTCTGCTGCACGGAATGTGTTTTTTCGAATTCCGTCAATCGGTGCTCCATGACTGGGCAAGTGTTCTATGTGGAAGGATCCGTCCAGGTTGCCGTTGTTGCAGCTTCCTGGCATTTGGACTGGTGAGGACTGAAACTCGAAAACCGGAAATAGATAGCGTTGTTAAACTTGTAAACCAGTAAAAAACAAATCCACGTTCGAGTCGTTCCCATTCACTACGTTGATTCAAAAATGCAACAGCAAGGTTTTCCATTAAAGCTGTCGAATAGGCTTCAATATAACAAAAATTCAGACGTATTTGGATATAGGATCGCGTTTATTGTTTTTTTTTCTTTCTCAAATGTATTTAGGATTAATGTCAAATCTTATTTCAATAAATTGTGAACTGTTGCACAAATTAAATGTAGGTCAATAATCATAAGACGCGTCGATTCCGCTGATTCAAAAGTAAAATAATTTCTAAAGAAAATATCCCGAATTAGCTAAAATCATGACAGGAACTCAGTGTCTTTTTTTCCCCTTTTTTCTGATCTTGCAATTGGAACACGTCGCAGGAGTTCTGACTTGAGATTGAAGACATTTGAATCTCCGTGAAAAAATTTATTTCGTGAAAACATTTGAATATTATGTTTGAAGATTTTTCTACTTACACTCCCGGTCAAAATCTGTACAGTGATCCGGGAATCGGGTCCATAGGTCCAAGAAGTGATTTACCCTATTACAAAAGTTATAATTTATCTCGGGCTTAAAATCTCAAACAAATAAAATTACATTTACACTAGCCGGTTGATAACTGCAACGCATTTTAGACATCAAACTCACTTAACTTTGAGTTGTGTGCTGGTTAAAAAAATCCCGAAGGTAGCATTCGTTTAAATTTTCTTTGGTGGCGGCGGCGTTTTCGACGTACGTCTGCAAAAAGGAATTTCGATCATTACATCGGAGCGCAATGACCGATCTAATTTATTTATTTTAAACGTTAAAAATAGACTGAATTCATCTATGACATCTATGACTGAAATTCCACAAAAAACATCCGGTGGAATCCTAATTTAAGACTCAGTAGAAAATTCAAAGGAAACTTGTTAAACCTTGTTAAACCCTCTCGTTAAGTTCTTTCTTGGATTTTTTTTGATAATTCTGCTAGTCATTCTTCCAGGATTTTCTCTAAGAATTCCTCAATGAATTTCTCCAAAACATCGTTTTGGAATTCTTTTTGAAATTGCTCCTCAAGTTGTTCCAGGCATTTGTCTGGAAATTTCTGGGATTTATCCGAAACATCCTCCAGGAATTCCTTTGGAATTTCTTCTAGGAGCTCCTCCGGAAGTTCGTCCAGAAATTCAGAAAGTTCATCCAAGAATTCCTTCAGAAGTTACCCCAGAAGTTCCTCCAGGAATTCCTCCGATAGTTCCTTCACGAATTCCTCCAGCAGTTCTTCTAGCAATTCTTCCGGAAGCTCCTCCATGAATTCCTTCTGAAGTTTCTCCAGAAATTCCTCTGGAAAATTCTCCAAGAATGTTGCCGCAAGATTCTCCACGAATACTTTCGGAAGTTTACTCTGGAATTTCTTTGGAATTTCTTTCAAGATTTCTTCCGGAAATTTCTGCAACAACACGTTAGGAAGTCCCTTCAAGAATTCATCCAGAACTTCCTTCAAGAATTCCTCCAGAAATTTCTTCAGATTTTTTTTCAGGAATTCCACCGGAAACTCGATCGCTAATTCCTCAGGAATATCCTTCAGGTATTCATCAGAAAAATCCTTAAGAAATTCCTCCAGAAATTCATCCTGAAGTTTCTACAGGAATTCCTTCTTAAATTCATCCAGAAATTCCTCCTGATATTCCTCCTTCGGAAATTGCTTCAGAAAGTTTCTCCGGATGTTTCTTCAGAAAACCCTTTGAACGATCTAATAGGAATTCCTCCGAAAAAATTCCTTCAGGAGTCTTCCAGAAGGTCCTTCGGAAATCCCTTCAAAAGCTCCATCAGGAATTTATCCGGAAGTTTCTTCAGAAAGTCCTTTGCAAGTTTCTTTAAGTATTTCACAGTAAATTTTGTATCCCTACAGGAATACTTCTAAAAATAAATTCGAAAGAATTCCGCGAAGAAATTCAGTTAAAAAATCCGATGGAATTTTTATTGAAGAATCAGTAGAAAATCCAGGGGAAACTTGGATGTTTAGAAAATAAACATTTCCTCATCAATAAAACAAGGAGATGATTGAATTTACAAAACTTTTTGTTTTGAAATTTCTTGCTGATAATCATAATTTTAATATTGTAGACATTTGAAGATATTTTCACTCGACTGTGAAAACATTTGAAAATATCACCAGGCATACCTGCACTCAGGTTCTGATCCGTTCACCACTCACTTTGGAGGAAATGTGTGACGAGCGCAAGGATAGATCGCAGTTCACTTGACGGATTCGAGCAAGGAGTGATAAATGGAGATGATTTGATGTACCAAACAAGCCGAACCGCCATCTTGAGCTGGCCAGTTGGTTTTGACGCAAAAATCTAGCAAATCATGAACGATAGCACTAAGTATTCCCAGCAACCCAATGGAAACCTAAGAAGGGAATATAATGCTATACCTATAGGTATAATGTACATAAATTTGCTGGCCAACTGGCATTTATTGCGAGAAGATAGAAAAATTCGAACGAGGGTCCGACGGTCGAACGAGGGTCCGACGGTCGAACCGTCGTTGTCGTAAAGTGGTTCCGCAAACGTCAAATCACTTGATGCACGGAAAATAATGTTGGTTGATTTTTTCGGTGAGAATGTTGATTATTGAAATCAAAGAAAATATGTAACTTTAAATGAGAGTTACATGCCGCTATATATTTTAAATAAGTTTTATGGTACTTCCAAGGCATTTCGGAACGTATTTATGCAATTTTGAAACATTTTAGACTTCTCGAATATTCTTGATCAGTGGTGCAATTTATCAACAATGCCTGCTGAGTGTGATTCTTTTGTTTTGTATTTTTCTCTGCTCCTCTTTGCCTATGACGGTGCCTTTCAGTCAGAAAGACAAAGCAGGAGTAGCTTAGCTAACTCGGTTTGCCAACAGCGGGCTGAAGCTGATGATCATTCGGCACAAATTTCCTGTCATTGTCTTTCAAGTGATAGTATTCACCCATGCATTTATATAGGGCCGTCGCATTCACGCAGCAGCGAGTGAACTGAATGGACTGTCACTGCGGGCTGCGTGTGCAATGAGAAGAGAGGTCTTTTGTTTACTCTATCTTTGATTGTTGCTGCTAACCATTTTCAGTTTTCACTGTTAGGAAGTGAGTGTGAAGAGGCAATGGTATCAATATCCAACAAATTTCAGTCACTGAGATTGAGAATTCGCACCACTGATCTTGATATCAAGGAATATCAACACTTTTCGCACAGTGCATGCCATTTGAAGTTTACGACACTTGCGCAATCGGACGTGTTTTGGAAAGCAGAACGATCTTGTGATTCGCGTTATTTTGGTCCAGGTTGTGCGATCGAAACGAAAATCAATTAGTGTGCGATAAAATGGCTTTTAGGGTCTGTCTCAATTGGAGAATTATCGAATAACCCTGCTCGCAGAGCAAGATTAATTTTGACAGATAGCATCGATGTCGTATTGGAATTGCTGGGTAGCACCAGCCATTATTTTGATTGGGTTATTTGCCAATTTTCGAACTGTCACTTTTATGTTTAATTCTCCAAATGAGACAGACCCTTAGAGATTCAGATTTAGATTTAAAGATCCGCGTTAATTTAGCCTGCTTTTTGTGGTCGACAAGAAAATCAATCAGTGCGCGATCGAACGTGTTTTTGGAAGAAGAATGATCACGAGATTCGCGTTATTTTGTTTTTCGTTGTGCGATCGAAAAGAAAATTAATTAGTTCGTGATCGAACGTCTTTTGGAAAGCATATCGACTTGAGGATCCGCATTATTCTGTTTTGTGTTGAGCGATCGAACGTCTTTTGGCTTAGAAAGTGCAGAAAGATATGGAGATCCACGTTATTTTGTTCTGCTTTGTGAGGTCGAAAAGAAAATTAAATATTGCGCGATCGAACGCTTTTGGAGTGCAGAACGATCACAAGGCCAATATCTTTATAATGCTACTTTGAGACGTCTTGGGAAATGAAAAAAAAAAAACGATTAAATGGCAGTAGATCTAGCACTAACATTTATTCACAATGTTTTGAAAACTCATAACATAGGAATACAGGCAATTAACTTTGATTGAACTACCACTTACTTTTTATACAGAAAACTTGCAAAAATGTAATGAAATGATGATGACGAAATGATGACGGTTGTCATGCAATTGAACCAAAACGAAAGGCCGAGCCATCAACTTAACTGTCTCATAAAATGGCGTGTTATACTTTTAGAGTGTTTGAAAAGCTGATTACAACTTCATAAGATGTAAACATAAACAGCTGGCATGATAAAAAATAGTACTTGATGAATATCAACGTAAATCAAAGCAAAGTGTTGATTTTCCGACACATTTCAAGTTTATGCCAAAGTTAAACCGGATTGAATAATCCTGCGTTTAACTCGGACTGAAATCTATGGAATTTTTTATTTTTATTTTTTTATTTTTTATTTTATTATTTAATTTTTTATTTAATTTTTATAATAATCTACGTTTTGTGGAAGTGATATTGTAGATCCAGTTGAAAACCGAAATGAGCTTTCGCGCCAATCGGGCTTTCTCACATATCTTGATGTCGCAACTGCATCGTGGGTAGTGCATCTATGTCATAGCCGTGTGCCATCATGTGCACTACTCGTGATATAGTTGCGACATCAGGAAATGTGAAAATAATCGATTTTTGCTTGAGCTCACTTCGGTTTTCAACTGGATCTACAATAATTATCGTATAATTTCGAATGGATGGGTAACAGAGATAGTAACGGATTAGTTAATGGAATTAGTGTCATACTTATTTGTGTCCTTGTCCGTCATAAAGCTGAATGAGAGCGAGAATATTGTGGGAGTCAAAGTAATATTGCTGTATCCGATTCATATTCTTGTTCCAGGAAGAATCACGAAGAGTCTTTGAACTCCTTGACAGGCTAGAGAAACAGACGAGTTGACCGATTCGGAAAAAAATTTCCATGAAGATTTAGCGATTTTCCTTACAAAAACTCAAAGGTGCAGCCCAATCGGGTTGTACGCAAAGGTGACGTAGGACTACGTAGCTATTCGAAATTGATAGTATTTGCCATAATAGTGTGTGTCGTTTTATTAACATTGAGCAAACTGCTCGGAGGCCAACTGAATCAAGAGGTCGAATAGTTGTTCCCAGTTGGATGGAAGTCTCTAACCGTGTAATTAACATGTCTTATTGTCCGCTGAAGCCACTCGACTGGCTTTCAGTCGGGGACATCACAATCCTTACTTTGTAACGAACGCTTACATCGCGGGTGAAAACCAAACGTTGCATATAAATCTATTTGCGTTTGGTTTCACGCCACTTCTGATTCTGATTATTTCTCCTTTATTTCGGCCATTTTTGAGGATGGTGTCCTCCAAAAAGGTCTTTATGCTTACAAAAGTTTGATCCGACAATCCGATATGAACTTTCTTTAAAGAGCAAAACTCAGTCGTAGCTAGGGAATTTGATAGCGCGCCGGAGGGAGATGATGCAATTAATTTGAACGGGTGGAATCACTAACAGCAACCAAGCTACCACGCTAAACCCGATGCCGCCGAAACAATCAATTTTCGCAATTAACTCTTTCGTTCCATAAAATGCTGGTCCTGAGAAGAACCAATTTTCTTTTCCCAATGCGTCTTTCCAATAACTAACTTCATCCATACGCTTGACATCACCTTGTGTTGAAATTGTCCGACCGCCGACCGCCTACGTGCTCCTGTGTCTGCTCTGCTCGGAGAATGACAAATTCTAAGAATCTTATGAAATTTTCTCGCTAGATTCTGAATTTGGTTATGAGCTGTTGGTTATCTAAGATGCGTATTGTTGCGAAGAGTAACAACAGAAATTTGACTCAAGACGAAATTTCTTCATATTACCAAACATTATCTTTCGGCATCTGTCTGTCCGAGCGACGTTCACCGATGGTAGATAGTTTCCACAGAGGTGGCGTCTTCATTGATTTTATACAAAAGAATGATGATCCGACTATCCGAAATAAACTTTCTTTAAAGTACAAAACTCAATCGTAAATAGCGAATTTGATAGCGCGTCGGAGGGAGATGATGCAGTAAATTTGAATGGATGGAATCACTAACAGCAACCAAGGTACCACGCCAAACCCGATCAGGGTGGCCAGTGAATTTTGAATGTAAAATTCCCGGTTATTTCCCGGTTTTCTCCCGGTATTATGGAAAATTTCCCGGTATTTTAAAAAATTAAGTATTAGAAAAAAAATCAAAAACACACAAATTCATAAATATTAAAAATAGAAAAAAGAAATATAAACAATTATACTGCAACTACAAAATTAAATGTAAAAGAGTGATTTTTGCTGGCTAATACTATTTTTAACTTAGTTTGTTTTTTTATTCTAGTAAGTATGAACTCATGACAAATTATTTGGACATTGCGATTCTGCAGAAAATATCGAAAATATAAAAACATAAAATTTTTAAACATCTTCTCTGTATCGCAATCATTCAAACTATTCCACAATTTGATAATAAACCTTATTTTCTAAGAACATGTTCTTTTAATCGAAAGTCCATATTAGGGTGGCTCAAATTAGTATGGGAAAAATCTTTTCAATTTTTGATGAGCCGCCCTCTTATTCGGTTCTATTTGATGCCCTTACGCTCTGGACAAAATTTTAGCCAAATCGGTTAACGTTTGGGCGGTGCTAAACTCGTTGGAAGTTTATATGAAAAAATGTATGCAGGAACATCCAAAAACAGTAAATTGCAGTTGGACTACACAACTTGCGATGAAGAACTATGATACTCATTCAGATCTTGGAGAATTTAATACAGAATGTTATGCAGAAAGCCGCGAGAAGATTAAAGTTTGCCCGGCTAAGTTATTAGCATTTATTTGAAGTGGTGTTTGAGCAAGTTTCGTTTTTTTTACATTTGAAAAGAAATAAATTCACCCCTACAACACTCCAGTAAAAAGCTAATATCTTTGCGTAATAAACTCTAATCTTCTCGCGGTTTTCAGCATAACATTCTGTATTTAATTCTACAAGAACTGAATGAGTATCATGGTTCTTGATCGTAAATTGTGCCGTACAACTGCAAATCACTGTTTTTGGATGTTTCTGCATACAATTTTCCATATAAACTTCCAACGAGTTTAGCACCGCCCAAACTTTGACCGATTTGGCTGAAATTTTGTCCAGAGCATCAGGGCATCAAATAGAACCGAAAAAGAGGGCGGCCCATCAAAAAAATTGAAAAAGTGTTTTTTGAGCCACCCTAGTCCATATTCTTGTTAACGGTTGAAATTATAGTTCGTCCGTAAACAAGAATACCGAACCTAAACCTCATATGATGTCACGAACTAATATAATGTGTAACTGTGAATCAAATTTCCATAATCAAAACTCTTTGATGCATTATGAGGATCGTGAAAGACAAATTTGATTTTTTGTTTGTTGAATACAGGATTTATTGTTGAAAAAGAAGGTGTTTTTTTAGCTTTTTTGAATGGTTTTGGAAATGTTTCAATATTTGAAATAAAGAGGAGGAATACCAAACATATTTATTTGGATAAATTGGAGAACCTAAAAGTAATCGATTGAGATAATTGAAAATTAAGGAGAGCTCAAATCAGATTTAATACAAAAAAATCGGTTGCAATCAAAGTTGATTGCTCATATTCCGGTATAAAAGAAACCCGGAGTTGTAATTAATTACTATGTCTAAAACTTAACTTTGGTCAACTTGATTGAATGGGGTATCTAGAGTCTTCATAAATACGTGACCTACTTTAGAAATTTGTAAACTCTGAAATAGAATGGAATGAGTCTACCAATTCTCTCATGATGTTTGAGATTACTGCACTATTTTTTTCAGAGAGACAAATACAGATTAGAAAATTTTCCCGGTGGTTATTAAATTTCCCGCATATTTCCCGACATTTTCCCGGTTATTTTGAATTCCCGGTTTTTTCCCGGTTTTCCCGGTTCGCTGGTCACCATGCCCGATGCCACCGAAACAGTCCATTTTCGCAATTAACTCTTTCCATAAAATGTTGGTCCTGAGAAGAACCAATTTTCTTTTCCCAATGCGCCTTCTGTCCAATAACTAACTGCATCCAATCGCTTGTCGACACCTTGCGTTGCAACTGTCCGAACTGATGGTTTTTCGCTGAGCCTCCAAATGTTGAAATAAATTTGCAGCATTGCCACACTGCCACCCACTTCGTGCTGCTGTGTCCGCTCCGCTGCATCGAATGTTGAACCGCCTTCTGTGGAATCCAGATCAAAATGGCTCGCGCTATCGAACAGCAACTTTCTTGTATTTAATTAATTAAACCCGTAAGCCCCGCCCCTTTATGAGCTTATATGATATAAATATAATGTGCACTCATAACGATTAATGAAGGGGCGGGGCTAATGGAATTACTTCATTAGATATAAGAAAGTTGCTTTTCGGCGCGCGCGAGCCACTTCGATCGGGTTTCCACAGACAACGGACCGTTCGGAGAATGATGAACTCTTAGAATCAAATGAAACTTTCTCGCAAGATTCTGAATTTGGTTATGAGATGTTGTTTATCTAAGATGCGTATTGTTGCGAGGAATGACAACAGAAATTTGACTCAAGACGAAGTTTCTTCATATTACAAAACATTATCTTTTGGCAGTTGTCTGTCCAAGCGACGTTTACTAATGGGTGGTTGTTGTAGGTAGATAGTTTTCACAAAGGTGGCGTCTTCATTGATTTTATACAAAGCCACCATTTTATACATTAGAAGGATCCAACTAACCGAAATAAATTTTCTTCAAAGAGCAAAACTCAATCGTAAATAGCAAATTTGATAGCGCGTCGGAGGGAGATGATGCAGTAAATTTGAATGGATGGAATCACTAACAGCAACCAAGGTACCACGCCAAACCCGATGCCACCGAAACAGTCCATTTTCGCAATTAACTCTTTCTTTCCATAAAATGTTGGTCCTGAGAAGAACCAATTTTCTTTTCCCAAATGCGCCTTCTGTCCAATAACTAACTGCATCCAATCGCTTGTTGACACCTTGCGTTGCAACTGTCCTACCGCCACTTGATGGTTTTTCGCTGAGCCTCCAAAGGTTGAAATAAATTTGCAGCATTGTCACACTACCACCCACTTCGTGCTGCTGTGTCCGCTCCGCTGCATCGAATGTTGAACCGCCTTCTGTGGAATCCAGATCAAAATGGCTCGCGCGCGCCGAACAGCAGCTTTCTTGTATTTAATTAATTAAACCCGTAAGCCCCGCCCCTTTGTGAGCTGATATAGTGTAAATATAATGTGCACTCATAACGATTAATGAAGGGGCGGGGCTAATGGGATTACTTCATTAGATATAAGAAAGCTGCTTTTCCGCGCGCGCGAGCCAGTTCGATTGGGTTTCCACAGACAACGGACCGTTCGGAGAATTATGAATTCTAAGAATCCAATGAAACTTTCTCGAAAGATTCTGAATTTGGTTATGAGATGTTGTTTATCTAAGATGCGTATTGTTGCGAGGAATGACAACAGAAATTCGACTCAAGACAAAGTTTCTTCATATTACCAAACATTATCTCTTGGCATCTGTCTATTCAAGCGACGTTCACTTATGGGTAGTTGCTGTAGGTAGATAGTTTTCACAAAGGTGGCGACTTTATTGATTCTATACAAAAGAAAGTTGATCCGACTATCCGAAATAAACTTTCTTCAAAGTTCAAAACTCAATCGTAAATAGCGAATTTGATAGCGCGTCGGAGGGAGATGATGTAGTGAATTTTAATGGCTAACAGCAACCAAACTACCACGCCAAACCCGATGCCAGCGAAACAGTCCATTTTCGCAATTAACTCTTCCTTTTCGTAAAATGTTGGTCCTGAGAAGAACCGATTTTCTTTTCCCAATTCCCATTCCAATCACTAACTGCATCCAATCGCTTGTGTAAATTTGCAGCATTGCCACACTGCCACCCACTTCGTGCTGCTGTGTCTGCTTCGCTGCATCCGATGTCGAACCGCCTTCTGTGGAATCTCGATCAAAATCGCTCGCGCGCATCGAACAGCAGCTTTCTTGTATTTAATAAATTAAACCCGTAAGCCCCGCCCTTTGTGAGCTGATATAGTGTAAATATAATGTGCACTCATAACAATTAATGAAGGGGCGGGGCTAATGGGATTACTTCATTAGATATAAGAAAGCTGCTTTTCCGCGCGCGCGAGCCAGTTCGATCGGGTTTCCACAGACAACGGACCGTTCGGAGAATTGTGAATTCTAAGAATCCAATGAAACTTTCTCGTAAGATTCTGAATTTGATTATGAGATCAATCGTAAATAGCGAATTTGATAGCGCGTCGGAGGGAGATGATGTAGTGAATATTAATGGATGGGATCACTAACAGCAACCAAGCTACAACGCCAAACCGAATGCCACCGAAACAGTCCATTTTCGCAATTAACTCTTCCTTTTCGTAAAATGTTGGTCCTGAGAAGAACCGATTTTCTTTTCCCAATTCCCATTCCAAGCACTAACTGCATCCAATCGCTTGTGTAAGTTTGCAGCATTGCCACACTGCCACCCACTTCGTGCTGTGCTGTGTCCGCTTCGCTGCATCCGATGTCGAACCGCCTTCTGTGGAATCTCGATCAAAATGGCTCGCGCGCGCCGAACAGCAGCTTTCTTGTATTTAATAAATTAAACCCGTAAGCCCCGCCCTTTGTGAGCTGATATAGTGTAAATATAATGTGCACTCATAACGATTAATGAAGGGGCGGGGCTAATGGGATTACTTCATTAGATATAAGAAAGCTGCTTTTACGCGCGCGCGAGCTAGTTCGATTGGGTTTCCACAGACAACGGACCGTTCGGAGAATTATGAATTCTAAGAATCCAATGAAACTTTCTCGAAAGATTCTGAATTTGGGTATGAGATCAATCGTAAATAGCGAATTTGGTAGCGCGTCGGAGGGAGATGATGTCTGTCCAAGCGACGTTCACTAATGGGTAGTTGCTGTAGGTAGATAGTTTTCATGGATTTTATACAAAAGAAAGTTGATCCGAAATAAACTTTCTTCAAAGTTCAAAACTCAATCGTAAATAGCGAATTTGATAGCGCGTCGGAGGAGATAATGTAGTGAATTTTAATGAATGGGATCACTAACAGCAACCAAACTACCACGCCAAACCCGATGCCACCGAAACAGTCCATTTTCGCAATTAACTCTTTCTTTTTATAAAATGTTGGTCCTGAGAAGAACCAATTTTCTATTCCCAATGTTCCTTTCCAACTAACTGACACCACAATTTGTAATAAATTTTGATAATTTGGTGCGGGATCGCCACAGTGCTATTTTTATGGTCAACCTTTTCTTCATATGAAATTCTGGTTCGTTGAGGTTGAATGATCTGCAGCAACACATCGAGCACCACCACCAATGCGATGGATTTTCTTTGAAAATGTTATTAGCGCCTCCATGATGCTGTGTCCGCTCCGCTACAATCGCTTTGATGCGTCTGCTGTGCGTGAAATCTTGTTCAAACTGAGGATTAGATCCAAACCCGCAAGTTGCTTGATTTTGATGTCTGTGCTAGTGATGCATGTACGTGATTGGTTAGTTTACCTATTTCTAAACTTTTTATCAATTATCGATAATAAATAGTTGAAAATCAGTATTTTCAAATAAATACAAAGAAGCGTTGACTCATCCTTGATCGAATGGTCCAAAAAATTGAAAATCCATCGAGAAACGGCTTAGATATTAAAGTTTAAAGTCTATCATATTTTCGTGACGGTCCCCGATTTTCGCAATCGTAAAGTGTACCCCAATATAGAAAACACAGACGTAGTCCTACGTCAAAAATATGAAATTGCCAATAAAGAAATCAGTATAAATAAATAAAAAAACTGCCACAAATAATGCAAACTTTCCATAAACAATTGAGAATTTTTTATTTTCTTTCAGATGTGTCTGTGCGACGAATATTTAATATCATTTCATTTTAGGTGATTATTAATTCGAAACCTTTTCTGAAGCTAGATGTGATATCGGAATTAGCTTTAATTAGGCCTATCCGGAGACTACCGATTGGAATCAAAGAGACAGAATGGTTCAAGGCCTGAACTCAGAAATAAAAGATACGACTAAACTAAAGCATAGATATCCAAAGTGACACAGGACTTGAATACCGTCCACATTGTTCCGGTTAACAATTAGCCATGTATTTTTAATTATATTTGTGTAAATCTTCTCATAAGTTACATGATTCCCGCTCACAGATTTTCAATCGCTACAAAATTCTATGATGGGCTATCAGTTCAATTCCGTTGAGCTCGTATGTTTCCATATTTCCCCTGAAAAAAGTGCAGCTTCTTCAAATTCTGAATAATTGCTGATTTTCGACAGGTTCCAAAAATCCCTTTCGAATTACATGGTTTTAGTTTGAGCTGAAACATATAATTCTCTATGTCCTGAACCTCAATAATCCGGAGTGCTAAATTACAACAAACCCGTACCGGATTCGACTCTAAATATTTTGTTTTTGGTGCGGAACTGAGACTGACCTGATTTTTTGTCTAACATAATAAGATAAAACTATTTCAAATTCCATTACATTTTGGATATATACGATCACACCCACATGGTCGGCAATTCGGTCCTTGAAAATAAAATTCAGTCTTTGATTGAACCAAAATTCAGTCTACCAAAGTTAACTAAAAATCAAACAAGAGCAACCGCTGCACCATACGCCAACAATTTGTCCACATACGAACTTTTTAGAGAATCGTGCACATAGATAGTATATGCCCTCAATGAATTCCAGTTGAAGATACGATACTTCGTCAAATCGGAATTCGCCAGAGCAGGAATTGTGTAGGGTACAGGCAAGAACAGACTTCTCGCTTGAATAATCCCAACATTTGAAACTCCATCATGTGCCGCTTTGTGATTCCGATTACATAGGTTCAGTATCCAATTAGACCAGAGGCGTCGCGTCCGCATGTGCAACCTGTGCACTGCACATGTGGCAATTCTATCCCCAACATTTAAACTCTCGATAGATTTCTTGTCTTTCTAATCCAAACATATATTTGAATTATGTGCATTTGATAGATGTTTCATGCAAATTTGACTATTAGATACATAAACGGAAAATATACATGCTTTTTTATAGGCGGCATGTAATATGAGGCAACCAAATGCTGCGATGGGGGCGCGTTATATTTTTCATTACGATACCGAACCGATCCACCGACACCACATGTTGATTCAACACGGAACTTTCAGACGAAAACGCTTTGTCATGCATCATACACGCATTATTTTGTAGGGTTATGCGCTAATTCGTCCATGGCGCTAGCATTCGTCATATCAAATTCTAAATCACTAAATACTCGTGAATCGTAAACTAAAATAATGAACTAATCATCTGGCGAGATAGAAAAAAGTGTACACTACGATCTGCATTCATTTAAATTACATTCCGGTGTTACTTACTTGAAATACAGTTAAATTTAACTTTGCGGCTGTGACTTTTGCATAATTTCCTACGTTATCGGTGCGACGAAGGAAAATCCAGTTCGTTCACTGCTGTAGAAGACGCGCAACACCGTCACCAAAATCAACGTAATTCACTGATTTTCACCGCACTTTTCCACATAAATTTCTCACTGCGCACTAAATAAAAGCAATGTTTATTGCTCAAGTGAATAATAATTGCAAAATAACTGCCGGAAGGCGTTCAAATGATCTGTTTTTCCAAACTTCAAAGCGTTTGAAATTTATTTTCTTCGTCGCCTTGTTTATAGTCGAAAAACGCGTTGCCAAACTGGCGGTTTGAACTGAAATAATCTTATGTTACACATCTGATAATACATCATGCAGTCAATAAAAGTAGGTTTTTCAATTATTTTCCGCTAGTGTAATAAAAGAAAAGTCTTCCAAATAAATATTTTTCATACACACTCGTCATTCACACTAAAATTTTCCACTATTCCAAAAGTTTGAAACAGGAGAAATAATTTCATAACAGAAATCTGTTGGCAGCACTACCCACGTACATGTTAAGCATGTGTGTTAGTTGTTTGACAGACTGAGGCATTTAACTGAATGGCAGCACAATCGAAACCATTTTTATGCGGTCGAAATGGGATTGCAATAGGAAATTTTTGTTAACTGGAACCGAAAATAAACTTTTAAGTTTGACTTTCAAAATTGACCGAAATGATAGTTATTCTGCATAAAGTCACAGATAAGTCGTCCAGTTATCCAAGAAATGGCTTGAGCTCAGGAACAAAGATTTGCAGTCCTGTTTTAAGTATGGTACATGCTCCTCGTGGTACAGAGAAAGAAAACGTAGATGATCAATTTTCCGGTTTCAAATATGGTACATGCTCTCTGTAGTACAAAGAACAGAATGCGTTCACTGCATATGTTCTTGGTCATCCAAGAAATCCCTGAAGTAAGGCCTTTCGATCTACACGCGTAACTGAAGATCAATTTTCCGGTTTCAAATATGGTACATGCTCTCTGTAGTACAAAGAACAGAATGCGTTCACTGCATATGTTCTTGGTCATCCAAGAAATCCCTGGAGTAAGGCCTTTCGATCTACACGCGTAACTGAAGATCAATTTTCCGGTTTCAAATATGGTATGAATGCGTTCACTGCATATGTTCTTGGTCATCCAAGAAATCCCTGAAGTAAGGCCTTTCGATCTACACGCGTAACTGAAGATCAATTTTCCGGTTTCAAATATGGTACATGCTCTCTGTAGTACAAAGAACAGAATGCGTTCACTGCATATGTTCTTGGTCATCCAAGAAATCCCTGGAGTAAGGCCTTTCGATCTACACGCGTAACTGAAGATCAATTTTCCGGTTTCAAATATGGTACATGCTCTCTGTAGTACAAAGAACAGAATGCGTTCACTGCATTTGTTCTTGGTCATCCAAGAAATCCCTGGAGTAAGGCCTTTCGATCTACACGCATAACTGAAGATCAATTTTCCGGTTTCAAATATGGTACATGCTCTCTGTAGTACAAAGAACAGAATGCGTTCACAGCATATGTTCTTGGTCATCCAAGAAATCCCTGGAGTAAGGCCTTCCAATCCATACGCGTTACTGAAGATCAATTTTCCGGTTTCAAATATGGTACATGCTCTCTGTAGTACAAAGAACAGAATGCGTTCACTGCATATGTTCTTGGTCATCCAAGAAATCCCTAGAGTAAGGCCTTTCGATCTACACGCGTAACTGAAGATCAATTTTCCGGTTTCAAATATGGTACATGCTCTCTGTAGTACAAAGAACAGAATGCGTTCACATCATATGTTCTTGGTCAACCAAGAAATCCCTGGAGTATGGCCTTTTGATCTACACGCGTAACGGAAGTTCAATTCTCCGGTTTCAAGGATCCTCCTTGGATAACCGCGAACGTCTTCCATACGCAGATTCTATCATATGTACCACAATGGGTATATTACATTTACAAAAAAAGCCTGTAGTTCATTGGTTACGCGTGTAGACCTGAAGGCCTCCCCTTCTTGTATTTTTTGGATAACCGCGAACGTCTTCCATACGCAGATTCTGTTATATGTACCACAATGGGTACATAACATTAACAAAACAGGCCTGTAGATCATTGGTTACGCGTGTAGACCTGAAGGCCTTCACTTCAGAGATTTCTTGGATAACCGTGAAGATCTTCCATACGCAGATTCTGTTATATGTTCCACAATGGGTATGCAGTAATATCCCGATTTTATCACCCCCCTGGTGAATGTTGGGGTGATAAAACAGGGTATGTGACAAAATTGGAAAAAAAATATTTTCAATTTTTTTCATTTATTCCACAAATCTCGGGTACTTTTTCAAAACGGCGTATGTCGCAAATTGTAAACAAACCCGTTTTTAACAGCATATGGCATTAAATTCATCTAAAAATGTGTATATCTTCAAAGCTACATGAAAATGTGTTTTTAAAATGTAAATCAATTTTTTTTCAAAACGGTGTAACATCATTGTTGAAAATATTGCACATACACCGCTTAGCAGAAAATGTACTTTAAAAGTTTTTCGAACAACTAAATAGTTTAAAACATGCGTCTGCTTGTACTTTTCATCACTGATTTCAAAATTAAACATGTTGCTTGAATATTCTGATTTTCGTTAAGAAAAACATTTTACGTTGTTTTTCTGCAGCAAATGTTGTTACGTCGTGTTGTAAGTGTTGCAATTTTTTGTCGCATGTGCGTGAAACATTTCAACTTGACGCAACATTTCGACGTATCAACAATGCAGCGTACGGAGCAGCGTAACATTTCGACGAAAGTAGCATGACCTCGGTCATGCTGACGTATCAAAACGACGTATGTGATTTATCTGTTGCAGAACGTTGTAACATATATTTTTATCAAAATAACTGAAATGTTCACACGCAGTGCAGATTTCAGGGTCAGTGACGATGAACCTTTTCATAATGTATCGTTGAGGTGTATTCAATTGCAATAAAAATGTTTAGTTTCTAAATAGGAATAAAAATAAATTCTGAAAACTTCCAAGCTCATTTTCTCAGCTTGATCAAAATGTTACATACGCCGATTTGAAAAAGTTCCCGAGAAATATGAATCATTTTATGCCTTGGAAAGGCCAAATGCGTGATCGGTACCCTTTATTTCTTGCCGAAATTGCTTACAGAATATTTCCCAGGTACTCAGAAGTCGTTCGTAATAAACTACAGGCGGTGAAAGTTATTTCATGAAAATCAATGATGTTTGTGGTATTATTTACGAAAATAAAAAGAATGACAAATTTTTTTGGGGTGACAAAATCGGGTCGGAAACGTGATAAAATCGGGACGTGATAAAATCGGGTCGAAAACGTGATAAAATCGGGGGTAGACAAAATGGGGGGTAGACAAAATCGGGAAGTGACAGAATCGGGTCAACACTGTATTACATTAACAAAACAGGCCTGTAGATCAATGGTTACGCGTGTAGACCTTAAAGCTTTCACTTCAGGGATTTCTTGGATAACCGTGAAGATCTTCCATACGCAGATTCTATCATATGTACCACAATGGGTATATTACATTTACAAAAAAAGCCTGTAGATCATTGGTTACGCGTGTAGATCTGAAGGCCTCCACTTCTTGTATTTCTTGGATAACCGCGAACGTCTTCCATACGCAAATTCGGTTATATGTACTACAATGGGTACATGACATTAACAAAACAGGCCTGTAGATCATTGGTTACGCGTGTAGACCTGAAGGCCTTCACTTCAGGGATTTCTTGGATAACTGTGAAGATCTTCCATACGCAGATTCTATCATATGTACCACAATGGGTATATTACATTTACAAAAAAAGCCTGTAGTTCATTGGTTACGCGTGTAGATCTGAAGGCCTCCACTTCTTGTATTTCTTGGATAACCGCGAACGTCTTCGATACGCAGATTCTGTTATATGTACTACAATGGGTACATGACATTAACAAAACAGGCCTGTAGATCAATGGTTACGCGTGTAGACCTTAAGGCTTTCACTTCAGGGATTTCTTGGATAACCGTGAAGATCTTCCATACGCAGATTCTATCATATGTACCACAATGGGTATATTACATTTACAAAACAGGCCTGTAGATCATTGGTTACGCGCGTAGATATGAAGACCTCCACTTCAGGTATTTCTTGGATATCCGCGAACGTCTTCGATACGCAGATTCTGTTATATGTACTACAATGGGTACATTACATTAACAAAACAGGCCTGTAGATCATTGGTTACGCGTGTAGACCTGAAGGCCTTCACTTCAGGGATTTCTTGGATAACCGTGAAGATCTTCCATACGCAGATTCTATCATATGTACCACAATGGATATATTACATTTACAAAACAGGCCTGTAGATCATTGGTTACGCGTGTAGATCTGAAGGCCTCCACTTCAGGTATTTCTTGGATAACCGCGAACGTCTTCCATACGCAGATTCGGTTAAATGTACTACAATGGGTACATTACATTAACAAAACAAGCCTGTAGATCATTGGTTACGCGTGTAGACCTGAAGGCCTTCAATTCAGGGATTTCTTGGATAACCGCGAACGTCTTCCATACGCAGATTCTGTTATATGTACTACAATGGGTACATGACATTAACAAAACAGGCCTGTAGATCAATGGTTACGCGTGTAGACCTTAAGGCTTTCACTTCAGGGATTTCTTGGATAACCGTGAAGATCTTCCATACGCAGATTCTATCATATGTACCACAATGGGTATATTACATTTACAAAACAGGCCTGTAGATCATTGGTTACGCGCGTAGATATGAAGACCTCCACTTCAGGTATTTCTTGGATATCCGCGAACGTCTTCGATACGCAGATTCTGTTATATGTACTACAATGGGTACATTACATTAACAAAACAGGCCTGTAGATCATTGGTTACGCGTGTAGACCTGAAGGCCTTCACTTCAGGGATTTCTTGGATAACCGTGAAGATCTTCCATACGCAGATTCTCTCATATGTACCACAATGGGTATATTACATTTACAAAACAGGCCTGTAGATCATTGGTTACGCGCGTAGATATGAAGACCTCCACTTCAGGTATTTCTTGGATATCCGCGAACGTCTTCGATACGCAGATTCTGTTATATGTACTACAATGGGTACATTACATTAACAAAACAGGCCTGTAGATCATTGGTTACGCGTGTAGACCTGAAGGCCTTCACTTCAGGGATTTCTTGGATAACCGTGAAGATCTTCCATACGCAGATTCTCTCATATGTACCACAATGGGTATATTACATTTACAAAACAGGCCTGTAGATCATTGGTTACGCGCGTAGATCTGAAGACCTCCACTTCAGGTATTTCTTGGATATCCGCGAACGTCTTCGATACGCAGATTCTGTTATATGTACTACAATGGGTACATTACATTAACAAAACAGGCCTGTAGATCATTGGTTACGCGTGTAGACCTGAAGGCCTTCACTTCAGGGATTTCTTGGATAACCGTGAAGATCTTCCATACGCAGATTTTATCATATGTACCACAATGGGTATATTACATTTACAAAACAGGCCTGTAGATCATTGGTTACGCGCGTAGATCTGAAGACCTCCACTTCAGGTATTTCTTGGATATCCGCGAACGTCTTCGATACGCAGATTCTGTTATATGTACTACAATGGGTACATTACATTAACAAAATAGACCTGTAGATCATTGGTTACGCGTGTAGATCTGAAGGCCTTCACTTCAGGGATTTCTTGGATAACCGTAAAGATCTTCCATACGCAGATTCTATCATATGTACCACAATGGGTATATTACAATAACAAAAAAAAAGCTTGTAGATCATTGGTTGCGCGTGTAGATCTGAAGACCTCCACTTCAGGTATTTCTTGGATAGCCGCGAACATCCTCCGTACACATATTCTATTCAATGTTTCACAATGTACACATATCATATTCAGAACAGGCCAATATTAATTGAATATATGTTATTTTTAATTAACACGGTATGATACCGCATAAAAAACTAATTTGGTGTACTTGTAGAAATCGCACACCAATACCAACAGATTTATTTGGCAGCAATCCATCGAGTTTCAGACTGGACGAATGAAAATTCTCATGGACGTAAACAGATTTTCATAAGACAAATTTGAAAAATTTGAAGGGTATTTTTGATTACCGATTCTCAATAAACTATGATTTGTTCAATGCGCTAATAGTACACAATGAAAACAAGGAACTCTAAAATATGTGTTACATACAACTTAGTTAGAGTAAGTAGTTGGGCTGGCGTATAAATTAGATTTGAAAACCCAGCACTACCTACTACGACGGGAATTAGCTCACTACCCTATGTGTGGATCATCTGCTGTCACCGCAATCGGCGATGTATAGGTAGTCAAAGCGTTCTTCGCTTGCAGTGCACGGTTTGTTGCCCATCGAGAACCCCTTCAAACAGCGCATGCGCGATTCGTTGAAGAGAGCGCAATCGGAACAAAATCGAAAGAGAAGAGTAAAGCGCGCGATTTCTGCTCTCTCAAAGCGTTCCATAACGAAAGTTCCGCGTTGAATAAGCACCGCGAAGCAAAAGCGCTTTTGATATTTGATATTGAATGGGATGGCCAGTTTACATATCCACTACTGTCCGATAATACTAGCGCGACATTAGCTCAATTTAAACAGAAATTTTCATCTCTAATAAGCGTTTGCAGTAAAGCCTGTTTACAAATACGCTTATTATTTTCGAAATTAACATAATGTAAGCAGACATTTCATATTCTGATGAAAATCAGAATTACCGAAAATGAAACGGGTCAAAATTTTCAAAGAATTTTATTTCTAAGGGTTTTTTTTTGAGAAATCAAATATATTTAGTTAAGGAGGGGGTACGTCAAAGGTCAACACAAATTTAAGAAAATTTTGATGAGGAAATGTCCATGTTGATGGACGGAAATTTATTCGACATCTGTCCAGTCCAGAATATTGATCAAAGAAATAAATTCTAAATAGAATAATTATTAATTGAGAAGAGTTAAGGCTATGAACTTCATTGTTTATTGTATAGACTTTATTTTTCTGATGTGACATGCTAATTACAAGTTATCAGTAACTTTGCATGATTGATATAGTCTAATTTCCTTTTCTCTATTGTACGCCTAACTTCGTCTTATTTTACGAAATAACTCAGATTAGAATTCAAAGTGCCAGCTCAATAATTTCCGAATAGATGTATGTCTTATTTGTCACATTGAAAACGATTCTGGTGATAGTAATTTTTAATTTTACGAACTATCACTTTTAAGCTTAGTTTAGTTTGAGTAAATTCAGAAAATCAGAAGTAGCTAAGGATGCAACAAAATAAGCATAACTTATTAAGAAACGCGCTGGGAAATAACTCGTTTATCATTTCAGGTACCTTTTATGTGTTTTTCTCGAAATATCAAAATAGTGCACAGGTTGAAGAATTGATCACGCGACGCCTCTGAATTAGACATTAGAGATCTTTTTAACCTGTTTATCTGGAATAAAGGAAATTATAAAAAAAACACGTACATATATCAAATCTCATAAAATAAAGGTTTTGCTTTTTTCCAACTAAATTTCTCCTGTTTTGCATTTCATTCAAAATATAAAAAGAAAGTATTAAAGATTAAGTAAAATATCTTGAAGAAACAAAAAAATAGATAATTGGATATCAAAATAATGCGAAACTTTTGACGTGTAAAATTTTCAGCAAGTTTTCTAAGGTTGCTAGGATTTCGAATACTATAAAATCTGTACGCGGCATGTGTCAAAATCAACTATGGTAATCATTCGTGGCTATAATAAAAAGCTGGATAACTTTTTTGTCCATCATTTCTCCATCATGACCCATAGTGCAAAATAATATATATATTATCTACTGCAACATATCAAAAAATAAAAAATATTGAAAAATTCGTTTTTGAGAAAATCGATTTTTAAGTTATATTTTCAATGTTTGATTTTTTGTTTCACAGTGTATATTTTTTCACATAGCCCTATTGATTACCTAAAACTTTGCCAAAGACACCAGAATGATCGGACAAGCCGTTTTCAGTTTATATTTTTTTGAAAGTGTTCAAGGTGTTTTTGCTTAGGCTTTTGCTACACCAGAGTTAAAATGGCAGATGATGCAGATAATGTTTTTTGACTATAAAGGATGTATATTCAAAATTTCAGGGAAATAAAAAAATACAAATATAAATCTACCTTCGATTTCACAGATAATTGCTCAGCTTCTGATTGATTTCACGATGAACCACTTACCATATCATATCATTTTCCAAAAGTTTTTTCCTCAAGAATTCTTTAATAGTGTTGGAACATTTTATATTGCTTTCAAAACATACATCTAGAACGAATAAGGGTTTATACAGCAATTGAAAACACAAAAATGTTCTTTGATTTGATGCAGATGCCTCATTTTAATAAGTGCTTCCACAGTAGACTGGCCCAGGAAATAAAAAGTTGTCTAATTCCACGGGGCACCCCCCAGGATTGTGTCTTTGGGTGAGAAAATCAATCTCTGAAAATTTCAGCTCAATCGCTTGTTGCATAAGCTGGCGCATTTGATTTGAAGTTTGTATGGGGATTTCAGCCAAAATATATAGGAAAATACACCTCCGTCACTCATTCGATCTGGAAATTGGTTCTGATTGCTCGATTAAGCTCAGAATTGCAAAAACGGCAGTTGGTATGCTACAGAACAATTTCACAGAACATTGTATGATGATTAAATGAACTTTTATATAGGTTTCGGCTGATGCGATTCGATCAAAACATCCAAAAATACACAATTCATCTCCTAATAAATCAGCCGAAAATTGATTGAGCTGAAATTTTCATAGATTGATTTTCTCACCCAAAGACACAATTCTAGGGGGTTCCCCTTGGAATTCTACAACATTTTTTCGCCTCATAGTAATCTTGGCCAGTCTATTCCACAGAATGTCGTCCAAAAATTAAAAGATGATTCCCAAAAGTTATTTCTTAAGGTGTTTTGCGAGGATTTTTGCAGCATTTTAAAGAGGATTTTTTTTTTTTATCTTTCGTTTATTTGGAAGGCTCATTTGCCGTGAAGCGTTACGGAGCCGAAATCAAGTTTAACAATACATTTCTTGATTCTTATACATAGTGTTAGTTTTGGGGAACCGAAAGACTCGCGGTTTAGTCGAGGTTAGGGAATACAATAATACAGTAGGAAAGGAAAGGATTTTAGGGTGCTTAAGTAATTACTATGCTGATGTTCACAAAGTTGACATTCCTCGCATTTTTACATCTGTAACGGGACAAACAAACTTTTTTTGGGAGACAACGACGAGAGGAAGACATACGGAAGGGATTAACGACAGACATGGAAATGTTCAACAAGAGGAAGACATTCGATATGGGGTACGACAGACAAGGGAATGGGCAGACAATGATTACAGTTTTACATCAGCAACTTTCAAAAATTGGTGGACCAGGGACATGTACTCGAGATCAAGGCCCGACAACACTTCCCTAATAGGCTTTGGTTGTTTTCCTCGGACCCGGAGATGTTCAGTTAGCGCAGATCTGGGGCCACGATGCTCCTCGCACGCCCACACGACATGATCGATGTCCTGATAATCCTCGCCGCAAACACAGAGATTTCCTTCCGAGAGCCCCACTCTGAAAAGATGTGCATTTAGAGTGTAGTGATTGGACATTAGACGACACATGGTTCGAATGAAGTCTCGTCCCATATTCAATTTTTTGAACCATGGACGCTTCGACACCTGCGGGCGAATTGAATACAGCCATCTACCCAACTCCCCATTTGTCCATTTCTGTTGCCAGCTGTTCAAGGTTTCCTGACGAACTAATGTGAAAAATTCATCGAAGGTGATTTTCCGATCGTAAATATCACCTTCCATAGCGCCCACCTTAGCCAAAGAGTCCGCTTTCTCATTTCCGAGATCGAGCAATGAGACAGGACCCAAGCCATGGTGATTGTGTAAGACCGTTGTGATAAGGCACTCAAAGCTTTCCGTATCCCATTTAGAAGATACGCTGAGTGCTTAACCGGTTTCATTGACCGAACAGCCTCCAAGGAACTTAGACTGTCGGTGAAAGAGGATTTTTGCAGCATTTGAAATCTGAAAAATTATAAAAGAAATTTTTGGAGGGATACCCGCGGATTTTCTTCAATTTCTGCAAAAAAAATCAAAAGCGATTTTCGCAGGAATTTGTGAAGAGATTTCCGTAGGCTCGATTTTCCGCAGGTTGTTTTTGAATAATTTACTTAAACTTTACTTCCCTAATGAATTTTCGAAAAATTTCCCTGGGGAGCTTTTGTACAATTATAGAGCGACTCCTGCAGCAGATCCGAGTTTGATTTCCGCAAACATTTCCAAGAAAATTTCCTTGAGAATTCACGGAGGATTAACTACAGCAATTGCTGGGATGAATTTGCACACAAATAATGAATTTCTGCAGGAATTCTCGGAGAAGTTTTCGCAGATATTCTAGGAGATTTTGGTTAAAATTCCAGAAAAAACGGTAAAAAAATTGCAAATTAATTTTCACTAAAAATGTTGTCGAAATTTATGCATGAACGCTTAGAGAAACTTGTTATAAAAATTGATGTAGATAGATTACAAGAAACAACACACAAATAACGGACTATTTTTTTGATAAAAGAGAATGAAATTTCTGAAAATATACCTCTGGAATTCCCGAAGAAATTAACGCTCGGAAATCAGGATTCTGACTGTCAAATCATCGAAGCTTGAGCAACCATGTTAGATTTTGTATTATTTGTGTCTTGATACGAATTCATATAGGGGAACGGATCGGCACTTCATCCCATAGCTCCTATTTCCATCCCATCAAAAACAAAGCAATGAAAAGGAATTTGGTTTGTTTCTTATTTTTGTGATTTTTTTCAGCAGTGAGAACACGTGTTAGCAAAAAGAAGCGACGAGATTGGTGCTGTATTTCTTTGTTTTGCGATGAGATGAATATATGTTCAGTGAGATGGAAAACGGAGCAATTCCCCTAATTGTTTTCCAGAAGTTTTCTTCAAATCCTGAGCTGCATGTTTAATTTCTTAATCCCTACGCAAGTTACAACAAACTTGCATAATTTATTACTTCAGAAGAAATAAGATTTGGATCAGCAAGGAGGGGCTGTTTTTACCGATTGCCTATGTGTTATGAATTATTTGCAAATTTCAAGCCTGCACGGTGGGAATGGCCATTTCAATTTTTGTGTCATATTTGTGATATGCTGCAAATATTAATGATCACAAGAAAATGCTCGGAAATACAGCCGACATTTCCACACCCAACCGGCGGATTTTAGATTTTCTAACAATTATGTATAAGAATATACCAAAACCTGTATAAGAAATGGACATATGCGAAATTTTTAGATTCTTATACAAGTCTTGTATAATAATCTAACAATTTTGTAAGCTTTTCTAACAATATTTGTTTGAGAGCTTACATTTTTTGTATAAGCATCTAACAATTTCGCATATGCCCAGTTCTTATACAGGTTTTGTTAGTTTCTTATACAGAATTGTTAGAAAATCTAACAACCGCCGGTTGGGTGCAGGATGCTAAGGCAAGACAATCAATCATTTTTAAATCTGACCTGAACATTATTTGTAACACTTGTGGGTACAATCACTTGTGTGTACAATCCCATTTAATTCCACCATTCCACAAGTGGTGGAATTAAATGGGATTATACAAATTCGTCTTATGACAAGTGAAGACATTCCACTAAAAAGCTCAAAATAATTTTCTTAACATTCTCTGTATATCATTGTATCTTGTGCCCAACTTTTATAAGTTCGATCTACAAAAAATCAACTGACAATAACGAAATAAAACATGCCAAATCCATCATCTCATTTGAGCGGTGGTTATTGAAATAGTTTTTGATGTTTAGTTCTTGTTTACTTAGCTTCCTACTTCTAGTGGTGAATAGGGCCATCTAGAGTGGATGTAATACTAACTGCGGGTTACTTAGTATGTAGAGGAAATGCTAATAGAATACTAAATTGAAAAGCAGGCCAAGTTTCAGTTGGAATGTATAGCCATTCAATAAGAATATTATAAAAAAAAAAACTTAAATAGAACACGTTCAGTAACTTGTGCATGGGATGGGAATACAATGTGCAATGCTTTGCGAAAAAGCTTGATCAATGAGATTTGGGTATGATTTTCCAAACACTTTCCCCTTGAGTGACGAATCATTCGATAGGTACCTACCTAAAGGCATTCATCATTATTCTCTTATCTAGTATTGACAAAATAATGGGACAAACAAATGAAAAAAATCATAAGAGGAGATGCAATGATGATATTCAGAGAAACTTTTACATTTTAGATGTGACTGTTCAAAATTCATTGCATATCAATAGAAAAGGATAAAGCACGAATAACGTGTTTGCGCACTGCTGAAAAATCACTGAAATAAGAAACAAGCACTTTGCTTCGTATTTCCGTGTTTTTTATGGGATGAAGAGCTGTTAATTGAATAACTGAATCAGTAATCCTATTATCCGCATTTAATAGTGCATCTTTGTAAATTGTTGTTTGATGCTATTCAAGAACTGCTGATCTGGGAATTAAATTAGGTTTTATAAGAGTGAATAAAGTAACTGAATACCGTACCGCAATCATTAATACCTATTAAGGTGAATTATGCTTGAATCCGTTTTCCTATCATTAAAAAAAAACTTGCCCACGTATGTTTAGGTTACTTGTGACTGGGAAACACGCTGGAAGTTAAGGCGATTCATAAACCGAAATTAACCTAATCGCACCTAAGCATAGTCTGCTGTAGCCGTCAAATTACTGAGGTAGGTATCCAATTCCTCAAATGCTCAGATATTTTTGTTTTCCACGCTCCAAACGAAAATAATTACCGTCAGACGTGCGCATTCAACTTGTAAACCTATTACCTCACTAATGCCTTTACAACGACAAATACATCAATCAAATGAGCCGGAACGAAAGAACACGCATCGTATAGACCGAGATAGGCATTACGGCCGACAAAAACCACAAATGCTCCGATCAATACTCTTTGACAAATGCGAAACGAAATAAGATGTGTACGCACTCGAATTGCCTCATCTCTCAGCGGGGAAAGACAAACTGCAGGCAATTCCCAAGATTGAATTTCTACTCTATTAACTTTCGATTGATTCGATGAGGGAGCATCATCCAATCAATCATAGAACAATGGAAGCACATTTACAGAATAATAGCTGAAACGAGCAACCATTCCGCCTTGCCCTCTAACCCTTCCCTCTCGAACAAACCGATGGCAATCACACATACCTGTAGTTAAGCGCGCTCCGAATGTTGTACTCCCGGAAGGAATCGTTCCGCATCGACTTTTCCAGCTCGAATCGATCCAACTGGGCAATCCGCTTGCGAACGCTGGAGCATTCCTTCTTCTTGGCTTTGTGCTTGCGTGACACCTTCCCAACCGCACTTTCCCCATCGCCATCCACTAGTTTAGAACTCTTCTCATAAATACTCGACACCGGAGTGCTCACTGACCCCCCATTGACACTTTCCACTGCCGGTACATCTCCCCCCGTTCCACCGGCTGACGTCGCGAACGGCAGCGTTATTTCACTGGATTCACTACCCATCATAGCACTACCATTTCCACTGCTATCGCTGTCATTGGTAAGCAATGTAATCTCCACCGAACTATCCGGCCCCTCGTTTCCAACGACTTCCGTAGAGTTGTCACCGCCTAACCCTAACCCGCCGGTGGTCGCCGTACCGATGGCATCGGCTGTCGATGCGACCTGTCGGCGGTAGCGCACCGAAGACATCTCGTAGCCACCGTTTTCCTCGTCTTCCTCGTCCTCACCGCTGCTGGTGATCCGCCGCAGGTACCGCACTATCAAATGTTCCAATGTGGCCCGCATCGAGCTGCGTTTGTCCTTTACCGTTCGAGCGCTGACCGGCGCTGCTGGTGGCGGTGCTGCCACAGCAGATCCGCCACCGGCGGGGGGCGAGTGAACCACCGCCCCAATCGATGGCGCATTCTCGTCGGGGGATTTTTCGCGTTCGCGGTGATTGCGCCGCAACGTTTGCAGGAACCGCTGGCCGGCTTCCTTTTCCTCCAGGGTGAGCTTATCCACCCGCTGCGAGGAAAAGGAGTGCGTCACACTGTGAATGAGAAAGCAAAGCGAAACAATTAGGGTTAGTCGGGTTGAGTGACGGCGCGACAGTACCTATATCAATCGTCGGTTGTATTTTTTTGATTTTATTTTATTCTTTACTAGTGGACCCTAATCGAATGGATATACGCAGCAGTAGCGTAATAAAAATAATGTAATAAAAAAGAATCTACAGGTTAGCTGGGGTCTCCAGTAGTCTTGCGAGCAAAGGCGAAGGATGGCGAGTTAGATACTTGGAAAGGATTGGTTGGATCCATTGAAATTGCCATACAAGATATTGTCGGCGTAGCACCAAGTTAGAATTCGGAAGTCGGGACTTCCGAACCGAACTTTCTTCCGAAGTTTTATTTGTCAAACTAATTGATGCGTTGTTTAGCGCATCTTTAGGCGAATCCAGCGCACTACTTCCGAAGTTGGAAAAGTTGCCTGTATCTGGAGAAAAATCCAACTTCGGTATAAAAAGCGGTATAAATTTATTCCGGATACACAATACATACTCATGCAATGCAACGTCGGGCTTTCAATAATCTTTCTACAGTGCACTATGGGGCGGCTCCATACAAGTAGGTGGCCGAAAATATTTTCACGACATTTCTGCAATATTTTACACTTATTTTGAAGATTAATGGCTAAAATATGTGAAATACATGTTTTGCAGGTCATTATTACTTGACTTTTCCTATTTCGTGAAAAATTATGTTCCTGAACAATGACCTACTTTGTACACTCAGGAAAATCGACACATACTTTCTGGCAAAAATCCTTGTATTTTGAAATATGCATATCATGTGTCGGCACATACCAAACTGCATACAAATTCACTCATGGATACGATGACCCACATAGATAGTATGTATGAACGCTAATGTAATTCATGCGGGCGCATGAAATATATGTGTCAAAAATATGGAATGCATTTGGCAACCCCCATTGCAAAAATCCATGTGTAAACTCATGAATATAATGCGGAGTTTTTTGTGAGTGTAGGACGTTTCTGAAGGACTTATAAGGAAGGAAGTTCCTAAAGGACTTTTTATAAAAATAAACTAACACTTAAGGTGTTTGGGTCATATTGACCCGGACTTGACTTAACAATATCTCAGGCATTTCTCATCCAAATGTACAATGTACATGTTTATATACCATCAAGATTATCGTCAGCTATTGAGTTTTCCAAAACTGAGCATATATTGATGATCGACCACACTTACGTTCTGTTATCGATTCTGGAAGGACCAAAGGCTTGCCATTTTTATATGTACGGAAATAGAATAGAAGCACTGCGCAACAACGAATTTGGTTTGTCTCTGGTGTTCCACCAACTCACCTACCAAATCAATTACTCTTGGTGCAAAACAAACAAGAACGCATTATGTCCAGACAGCACCTTAGAGCCCATGTGTACGATTTATGATCCAGATATGTTCACATCGGATGTTCTTCTTCTTCTTCTTCTTCTTCTTCTTCTTCTTCTCCTTCTTCTTCTTCTTCTTCTTCTTGGATACACTATACTCAGGGTGTCGAGAAGGTTTCCAACCTGAAAACATCCTAGACCGGACCGAGAATCGAACACTCCGGACTTGCAATCCTACGCCCTTGCTCGCAAGGCTACTGGAGACCCCGGTTGTTCTAAAATATCCTAATTGTCCTGGAGTTCACATCAATTGGTCTACAATGTCAACTGCTAAAAACCGATAACAACGCATCATGTCCAGGACCGTAGAAGCCATGTGCATAATTTATTATTAGAAAATGTTTAAATTGAATTTTCTAAGTTCTCCAAATTATCCTGGAATTCAGACCAATAGGTCTACCAGATCAACAAAACAAAACAACGCATCGTATAAAACTTCGTAGATCATGCGCAGTGTTATCCTACACTTTTTTGCAAACCTTAAACGATTTTTCTAGTAAGTACAGCTAATAGATAGTTATTTTAGTTCGCAAGAGTTATTTCCTGGAACAATTTAAGATTTTTTTCAGAACCTTTTACTTGCTTTAATAAACACACTTCATAGTTACTAATCGTGATAGGCCGAGAAACAATAAATATGCGCAGTAGAGTGATTCAAAATTGGACTTTTTCGCACCCCTATCACTTAAACGATGATAATTGCAATTTAAATAATCCTCTCAATTTTTTAGATAATTTGGTCGTAGTTTTAACGTTCAGTTTGATGTTTGTATGACAATGATTATTATTATTTATTAAGACTAAGGCCGAAGTGGCCTGTGCGGTATATAAGAGTCTTCTCCATTCGGCTCGGTCCATGGCTACACGTCGCCAACCACGCAGTCTACGGAGGGTCCGCAAGTCATCTTCCACCTGATCGATCCACCTTGCCCGCTGCGCACCTCGCCTTCTTGTGCCCGTCGGATCGTTGTCGAGAACCATTTTCACCGGGTTATTGTCCGACATTCTGGCTACGTGCCCGGCCCACCGCAGTCGTCCGATTTTCGCGGTGTGAACGATGGATGGTTCTCCCAACAGCTGATGCAACTCGTGGTTCATTCGCCTCCTCCACGTACCGTCCGCCATCTGCACCCCACCATAGATGGTACGCAGCACTTTCCTTTCGAAAACTACACTACACCTACACCACCTCGATTTCGTCACCACCGATGCAAACTCGCGGTGGGTGGCTCACATTGTCTTCTCTTGAGCCTCTTCCTATCATGTACTTCGTCTTCGACGTGTTGATGACTAGTCCGATCCGCTTAGCTTCCCTCTTCAGTCTGATGTAGGCTTCCTCCATCTTCTCAAAGTTACGTGCCATAATATCTATGTCGTCGGCGAAACCAAATAGCTGGACGGACTTATTGAAAATTGTACCACTCGTGTTAATCCCTGCTCTTCGTATTACCCCTTCCAAAGCGATGTTGCATAGCAGACACGAAAGACCATCAGCTTGCCGTAACCCTCTGCGGGTTTCGAAGTGACCCGAGAATGCCCCTGAAACTCGAACTACGCACATCACCCGATCCATCGTCGCTTTGATCAACCGTGTCAGTTTATCCGGAAAACCGTGTTCGTGCATAAGCTGCCATAGCTGGTCCCGATCGATTGTATCATATGCGGCTTTGAAGTCGATGAATAGATGATGTGTGGGCACGTTGTATTCGCGACATTTCTGCAGTACTTGGCAAATGGCGAACACCTGGTCCGTGGTGGAGCGTTCGCCCATAAAACCCGTCTGGTACTGCCCCACGAACTCCCTTGCAGTTGGTGCTAGTCGACGGCATAAAATTTGGGAGAGTACCTTGTAGGCGGCGTTCAGCAATGTGATTGCGCGGTAGTTGCTACAATCCAGCTTATCGCCCTTTTTGTAGATGGAACACACGACACCTTCCATCCACTCCTGCGGCAAAACTTTCTCCTCCCAAATCTTGGTAATGACCCAGTGCAGCGCTCTAGCCAGTGCCTCACCACCGTGTTTAAATAGCTCTCCTGGTAGTTGGTCAACCCTAGGGGCTTTGTTGTTCTTCAGCCGGCCAATCTCCTCCTGGATTTCCTGGAGATCCGGAGCCGGTAGAATTATGTCCTGCGCGCGTTCTCCCAGGTCCATCACCATACCGCCATCTTCGTCTGCCACATCGCCATTCAGGTGTTCTTCGTAGTGCTGCCGCCATCTTTGGATCACCTCACGCTCGTTCGTAAGAAGGTTCCCTTTTATGTCCTTACACATATCAGGCTGTGGCACGTGGCCCTTACGTGAACGGTTTAACTTCTTATAGAACTTTCGTGTGTTATTAGCGCGGTACAGTTGCTCCGTCTCTTCACGGTCTCGATCTTCCTGCTGGCGCTTTTTCCTCCGGAAAATCGAGTTTTGTCTGTTCCGCGCCTGTTTATATCGTGCCTCGTTCGCCCTCGTGCGGTGTTGCAGTAATCTCGCCCATGCTGCATTCTTCTCTTCCACTAACTGCTCACATTCGCCGTCATACCAGTCGTTTCTCTGATCCGGGGACACCGTGCCAAGTTGTTGCGGTGCTACCAATGGCGGATCGAATATCTCTCCAGCCATCTTCAAGAGACGCTGCGCCTAGCTGCTCTTCCGTTGGAAGTGCCACTTCTAGCTGCTGCGCGTATTCTTGGGCTAGTCTACTGTCTTGTGGAGCCCAATGTTAAGCCGCGGCGTCCGACTTCGACGCGTGTTGTACACCGTTGAGAGTTTTGAGCGCAGGCATACTGCAACGAGGTAGTGGTCGGATTCAATATTCGCACTGCGGTAAGTGCGGACGTTCGTGATGTCGGAGAAGAATTTACCGTCGATTAGAACGTGGTCGATTTGGTTTTCCGTTTCTTGGTTAGGTGATCTCCATGTGGCCTTGTGGATATTTTTGCGGGGAAAGAAGGTGCTTCGGACTACCATTCCGCGGGAGGCTGCGAAGTTTATGCATCGTTGGCCGTTGTCATTCGATACGGTGTGCAGACTATCCGGTCCGATGACCGGTCTATACATTTCCTCCTTTCCTACCTGTGCGTTCATGTCACCGATGACGATTTTGACGTCCCGCAGTGGGCACCCATCGTATGTTTGCTCCAGCTGTGCGTAGAACGCTTCTTTCTCGTCGTCGGGTCTCCCTTCGTGTGGGCAGTGCACGTTGATGATGCTATATTTAGTTGAAGAAACGGCCTTTAATCCTCAGCTTGCACATCCTTGCATTGATTGGCTGCCACCCAATCACGCGTTGGCGCATCTTACCCAGCACTATGAAGCCGGTTCCCAGCTCGTTGGTGGTGCCACAGCTTTGGTAGAAAGTAGCCGCTCGATGCCCGCTTTTCCACACTTTCTGTCCTGTTCAGCAAATCTTCTGCAGCGCCACGACGTCGAAGTTGCGGGGATGTAATTCATCGTAGATCATCCTGTCGCAACCTGCGAAACCTAGCGACTTGCAATTCCATGTTCCAAGCTTCCAATCGTGATCCTGTATTCGTCGCCTAGGTCTTTGTCGATTATATCGAGTCGCATTATCTCTTATATTGTTCGTAATGATTGGTTTTCCAGGCGGCTTATTGGGCCTGCGCAAACCTCCTGTCTCGTCGGAGGGCCGTCGTGTCAGGGCTGTTTAGCGTCCCACCTAACACCAGGACTTGGGCTTGTGCGCTTTGAGCGGCACACGGTCGCTTTGGTGGGGCATACTTGCGGATACATGCAGCTTTTTATAGAGGTTTAACAGGGCCCACTGTCAAACCCCACCACATCCTAGGCAAGCCCCACAACTCGGAGATGGCCTGGGGAGGGATCGTCAAGCCCTTGGACATAGTCCCTGGAAATGGAGACGAATGAACTTAAAATACGCCAGCGTCCCCGGTAGGCTCCCTGACAGAAAAAAAGCAAAAAATAGCACAATGAAAACAAAAACAAAGATAGCTAGCGTCTCCGGTACACGGAAGAAAAAAAGCCAGTTCAATACGGGAAGCCAATTTTGAGTTTTATTACCTGAGGTCGAAATTGAGTGAATTAAACTTACATTTGGGTAAATAAAATTTCCGTTGGGTGCTTTTTTAACATGGGAGTAAAGGCAAACTACTTCGACCCCACTTACTCAATTTTGGCTTCCCGTACGGATGTTCGAGGTTGGGTGAATTAAACTCACTACAGAGAACGTTCGCTCATTGGGTTCGGTTTTCTTTAGTTGTGGCGATTTTTAATTGGAGGTTCGCTAATTGGGGCGAAACCCAATAAAAAAGAAGCTAAACGTCAAAATGTGATGTCAAAACCGCGTTAACGTTTTGTTTCCGTGTTTGGCGGGATCGATATTTTCTGGCGCGTAAAATTTTCCTTTGTTCAATGCAAAAAGTAAACAACATTGACGCTTGTCAAAACGCCCCAACTAGCGAACGGCATTCGCTAGTTGGGGTGAGGTCGTGCCCCAATTAGCGAACGATCACTGTATTGGGTAGTTTATTTCTTCCGTGTATAGGCTCGCTGACGGAAGGGCAGTGGAGTAGGCCGCGTGACAGATATTTGCAAAAAGAAAAAAAAACATAAACAAAAGATTAAAATTTGATACTGAATTAGAAAATATATTCTAACAAAATTATATTTAAAGATGGATTTTCAATTTGAATCTCGTTATTGGGATTGACATTGGATTTGTATTGAATTGGGATGAGATTTACATTGGATCTGGACTTGAATTTGGATTAGATTTGATTTGGACTAAATTTGGATTGGATTTGGATTCCATTGGGATAAGATTTCGACTTGGATTTGAATTGGAATTTTGATTGACTCTGGATTATACTTGAATTTGATTTGCATTGGATTTGGATTAAATTTAGATTAAATTTGGATTGGATTAAGAGACTTGCATGAGTATTTATTTGGATTTATCTATATTTGGATTGGATTTTATTCGGACTGGATTTGGATTGGATTCGGATTAAATTGGATTTGAATTGGATTAGATTCGAATTAAATTTGGATAGGATAAAGATTATATTTGAATGAGTGATTGAATTTGGTTAGGATTGAATTTGGATTTGGATTAAATGTAGATTGGATTTGAATTGAATGTGGATTGGTTTGGTGTAGAATTTCCATAGGATCTGGGTTTGATTTGGTATTTGAATTTGAATTTGATTTGGATTTGAATTATGATTACATTCAGGTTAAATTTGGATAGAATGAAGATCAGATTTGAATGAATAATTGAATTGGCTAGATTTGTCTTAGATTAAATTTGGACTGGATTTGAATTAAATTTGAATGAGTATTTTAGTGGATTAGGCTAGATTTGGATTGAATTTGAATTGTACTTGAATTTGGATTGGATTTGATTTGGACAAAATTTGGATTGAATTTGGATTGGATTTGAATTAGATTTGGATTGGATTTTGCATTGAATTTGGATTGGATTGAGAGACTTGAATGAGAATTTATTTGGATTTGGTTATATTTGGAATGGATTTGTTTCGGACTGGATTTGGATTAAATTTGGATTGGATTTGGATTGGATTCGGATTATATTGGATTTGGATTCAGATTGAATTTGGATTGGAATAAATATTAAATTTGAATGAATAATTAAATTTGGATTAGATTTGGATTGAACTCGAATTGGATTTTCAATGGTTTCAGATTAAATTTCTTTTGGATTTGCGATAGATTTAGATTAAAATTGGATTGGATTTTAATTAAAGTTGAATGAGTATTTCATTGGCTATGGCTAGATTTTGCTTATTTCAGAGGATTTGGCTAGATTTGGATTGGATTTCAATTCTACTTGGATTTGATTTGAACAATTTATTTTATTTGATTTGAATTGGATTTGGATTGAATTGGGATGAGATTTTGATTGGAATTGGATTTAAATAGGGATTTGGATTGATGTTGGATTGGACTTGGATCGGATTTGCATTGACTATCGATTTTCTTCGGGATGGATTTGGATTGAATTTTGATTGGATTTGATTTGGATTCAGATTAAATTTGGATTGGATGAAGATTAAATTTAGATTGCATAAAGATTAGATTTGAATGAGAAATTGGATTTGGCTAGATTGGGATTAAATTGGACTTAGATGTGAATGATCATTTTATTGAATTTGACTTGGATTTGGATGAAGTTTAATTTGTATTGGATTTGAATTAGATTAGAATTGGATTTAAATTGGTTTTCGACTTGATTCGGACTGAGTGTTTGATTTGAGTGGGATTTCAGTTGCATTAGGATTGGATTGGATTAACATTGAATTTGTTGATCTGAAGCTTTTCAGCTTAATTGTGTTACGTTACGTTTCAAATAATTTTGCATAAACTTTTCATGACATTTTGAATTATACGTTCATTAACTTAAATAACTTCCAAACTAAACATGTAGGAGGATTATTATGCGACTAAATAATTATTTTGTACGAAGCAACGTAATAGTGAATTACGTAACGTAAAAGCAAAAAGCAGAAACCATTATATGTCAATGATGACACAAGTCTCTCAGCCAAAGGGCGAAGCCTTCGTGTCATTTGTAGTAGATTCCAAAATTTGGATTGGATATTTTCTCCACTTACTTGCAAAAATGGAAAATTTCCCCGAATGCTTCCAAAACTCAGCTTATAATTTTCCCACATAAGCCGAGAGCTTCTTATTTGAAACCTTCTAGCAGACATATTGTCACTATGAATGGGGTTCCAATTAATTGGTCTAGCGAAGCTAAATATTTAGGACTTCTGCTAGATCAAAAATTAACTTTTAAAAATCACATTGAAGGCCTTCAAGCCAAATGTAACAAATATATTAAGTGTCTATATCCACTTATAAACAGAAAATCAAAACTTTGTCTTAAGAACAAACTTTTGATTTACAAACAAATTTTTAGACCTGCCATGTTGTATGCTGTGCCAATATGGACTAGTTGCTGCAATACCAGATAGAAGGCACTCCAGAGGATTCAAAATAAAATTTTGAAAAAATGATTCTGAAGTTGCCTCCGTGGTATAGTACCAATGAACTTCATAGAATTTATAATATTGAGACATTGCAACAAATGTCCAACAAAATAATTTCCAATTTTAGACAAAAATCGTTGCAATCTTCTATTGCAACGATTAACTCCTTGTACCCTTAGTATAAAATAGGTTAAGTTTAGTTTAAGTTGAAAACATTGTAATTCCTACATGGTTCAATTAAACCAGAGGAAAAATACTAACTGCCAGAGGCAATTGAAATGTATTAATAATAACTAAAACTGTTGTAACATAGCAAATAAGGATGATAGTGTTAAGGAAACACGGAACACCTAGTCTAAGAGATGAATGCATGTATTAGATAGGGGAAACCGCCAAATGTTGAACGGCTAAAATTCTTGCCTATTGTTGAACGCCCTTAAGAAATGCACGTGCGTTCAACAATAGGCGAAGAAATTAGCCGTTCAACATTTGGCGACTTACCCTAATTAGCAAATAAAATTAGGTAAAAAAAAAATTATATGACAATGATTCAGCGAACATTCCGTGTACACAAGAAAACACGAACAAACGAATTATTTTTTTTATTTTTATTTAATAATTCAACGATCACGCGATTGTTCTACATCTGATAGCAAACACGCACACAACGACTTAATTGACATTTCGAAAACAACAAAAGGCTCTTTCACAAATTACGTTACGCTAAACCCTCGTAATACTTTTTGTTTGGGAGGTTTAATTTTTTTGTATGGATCGTAACGCCCGACCTGACCCCCTTCCTTTCCAGGCAGCGTTACGTAATTTTAGAAAGGCCCCAAATCATATTTGAAATTCTTACCAATTCTGTAAAAAAAATCCCAAATGTGTGTAAAAATTACTTTAACCTTTCCTTGCTTGAGAATGTGGAGTTCTATTGAAACAAGAATGAACATTATAATTAATTATGTCCAAGAAGGCTTGTTTCTTTTCACCAAAACCCAAGTCAGCTTATTCGTCAACCTCCCCATACCACAACATCCCGACTTTGGATGAGACTACAATTAGCAAGACGACCCAAAATGTTACGTGCACCCAAACTACACAGCAAATAATTTTGAAAATTCAACGACGTGTAAAATTGCAGCTAGCTCTATCAAACGAATATACATTCGATATTCAATTTAATTTGATTGACTTTTACAAGCAAGCACAGTTTAAATTTATTTCAATTTAAAATAACAGTGAGATCGATTGAATGTTACGTTTATTTGCATGCTCCAAATATGTGCATGAAAATACATTTAAAATCACAACATATTTTTATCTGTGTATGTTTGCTCAACAAAAAAACAAAAAAACACATTATAATTTAAATTGTTTGCAAAACTGAAAATGAGACACTCCTGGCGATTTTTTTTTAATCTGATGGGATAAAAATCACGTTCTATGTAGTGGGAAAAACGGTTTAACTTTTTTTAATATGCTGGTTGGCAAACGTTTGTCAGCACACGTTCCTCGATGTAGAAATATAGCGTTTATTACAGACCTTTACTCGACCCAGAAAAGTTCGAAAAAAAAACAATAATAATTATTAACCGATTCTTTATTGTAAGCAAGTATTTAATATAAGCCCAGGGATGCAAGTCTATATAAGCCTTCTCAACCGAGATTGAGAGCGCCATTTCTCTAAATTTACAGCTTTTGAGTTGTGGCATAAATACACAAAACCATCGTTTCCGATAAAAGCATAACTGTCCCTTATAGATAGGAAATCAAGCAAAGATGAGACAGTTATGTCTGCAGTGGCAGATCGATAGGTATATCGTTGAACCATGATTTAAAAAAAACTGCTTTAAATATATTTTCGGAGACATTATTGATTTGGGTGCATCCTTAGTTTTTTTGTTTTCCTGGCATTTCAACCGAAACAAGCAGACTAAATTAAATAACCAGCATGCTGGGATTTTATAAAAGATGCTGATGCTCAAAAGTTCTCTGGTTTTCGCGGAGATAAAGTTTTAGACATTAGTCGGGAAAACTTTTCTTCTCCACTGCACTTGAGGGCGAACCATATCGCTCGCGCTTGTTTGTTGATGCGTTGGAGGGTGCTTCTTTCAAAACTAGGTGCGGTGTCGTTGCAAAGGATTTGTGTGAAAATTGTTTTTAAATCTAAAAAAACAAGATGTCATAGATAGCAAATAACACACATGCTGTGTTCCGTTTTGACTCAAATCCCTAGTCAAATCATGAGTTCATTTGCATTCTTCATTCCTCTGTACGAAAAATTAAAAAAAAAATCAATTTTAGACTGCCAAAACGCCAGTCTTCGGAATATGAGTCATGTTCGGAGCTTAAGGCAAAGCGATATAACTATGCAAATTTTTCATGATAATTTATTATTTGTTGATGTCGACGAGTCAGTGCAAGTGGCCAGTGGCGCGACGACACCTATTATCATGATTTGGTAGTTTTTCCGTAGTCAAAGAAAACCGAATAGAGGAACTCTTGGAATTCGTTGACCTGCTACGGTATGCTACAGAGCGGTATGCTGCCGCCGGAGAGTCAAAGCTATCATCTCCTGTATTCGGACTATTACTATAACTACAGCTACAGCTAGTTTTGAGAACAATAGACAGCAGCATAAAAACCTCGCCAGTTATCGCATAGAGTCATGTAATCTCTTCTATGCAACTTCACTTAGATACCATTCACCCAATCTGCCTGTAAATTTGCGGTGTTCCAAGTATTGTAAAATAAATGCAACAGTTGGGCGAATATCATTAGGTTTGTTTTGAGCGGGGAAAGATCGTTTGGCCGAAACCCATTCGGCCGAACAAACCATTAGGCCGAAACCCATCTGGCCGAAAGACATTTGACCGAAAGGGTCATTTGGCCGAAAGGGTCATTTGGCCGAAAGGGCTTAGGCCGAAAGGGTCATTTGACCGAAAATGTCATTTGGCCGAAATGGTCATGTAGCCGAAATGGTCGTTTGGCCGAATAGGTAATTTGGCCGAAAGGGTCATTTAGCCGAAAGGGTCGATTGGCCGAAAAGGTCATTAGGGCGAAAGAGTCATTTGGCTGAAAGAGTAATTAGGAAAGGCCTTTTGGCCAAATGACCCTTTCGGTCAAATGATCCTTTCGGCCAAATGAGCCTTTAGGCCTAATTACCCTTTCGAGCACAAAGACGTATATTGTGCTCATTTCCTCCAGAAAATTGTAAAGATGACATTTCTGTGGCCTGGTAATTATAGAAAAAAAACAAGTTTGTAACTTCGCCTAATCGATGAAATTATTATTATTAGTATAAATTATATTTGTTGCATGCATCTTCAATGCCATTAATTTGCACCTATTACATTAGAAGTTAACTTGCATGTTTAGTGAAGCTATCCTTGACCTTCTCTAATACAATTACCCCACTGAAAGACAAGAACAAAGCCATTAATATTCTTATCTCCACCATCCCTCTAACAAGGAGCTAATTTACACGATGCACATTGAGGTCAACCCGTAACCCCAAAAGTTTCCCATCATGCGGTCTCTACATAGCACACAATCGCTCCCCAGTATATGTTGCAACGAAAAACCTACAACGTAGAATGGCCCTAAACTTCCCCTATAAATATTTAATGTACAGCTTTGGGTTTTACAGCAATTGCTAGCTGCAAACGTGAAAATAATGATCAAAGCAGAGGAAACTTTTGCAAAATTTTCACTGCAAACCATGCAGACACGGGTAGAGGAAAATTCCAACAAATTAACATGTTTCAACCATTCATAGCAAATATATGAATGCAAAAATTAATGATCTGAATTCCATTTGCAATAAGAATAATCGACATATTTGAAGGACATAAATTGATAATACCTCATTATGAAACAAACTCATATTTTTTTTATTTAACGAATAAAACAATAAAACCTTTGATTTGTCTTTTTTGCATCTTACACTAATAAGTTATATTATATTATGCTCTATTATGTTATTGTTTTATTATACTCCTTTCCCGGGGACAGGCCCACTTAAGCGCAATATTTACTAGAAGCTGCTGGTGTTTTGTTCAGCCCGCCTCTCAAGTTATCTTCTATGGGCAATAGGCATCACGCCCCACAAGCTTTTTGCCGTCTGCCAGATGTCCTGAAATAAGCAGAATGATTTCGGCGAAAGCCGGTACGATAAACATGGCACAATTTCCCCCGCAAACTTCTGGGTTGCTAACCGTAATGAAGAAATTGCTTCTTCATCGTTCGCCCACATTAGTCAGCTACACCACGTGTTTCGTTAGTCTTATTCGTCTTATATTTGAAAGTAAACTGAGACATAGCTCTAACATTTAGCCGAGTGTATTTGAGCTACATAATTGAAGTGCAAATCATTCTTCTTTACCTAAACTTCTAGTGTCTAAGACCACCCGGGAGTCTAACCCAACTTCCTATAGCCATACTCTTATCTAATAATCACGCCGCTTCACGCCGAGCTCCGGAAGGCCTCCAAGTTACAGCTAAGCAGAGCACCGAGGATGGAAACTCCGGCATCATTCTCGGTACAAATGCAATGTCAACGAAATATTCAACACACGCACGCACACGTGATTTGAATAAAATTTAGATATTCATTGAATCATTCAACCGTCGAGCCGGTCATCCTAACAGAACCAGTCAGTGAAAGGTTGAGTGGAATCGGAATAGGGCTTCTATTTAGTACGACACGCAGTGCTCTTCGAAGAATGAGGAAAAAAGACGCCGCCACCTTTATTCAAATAGTATTCAGAAAATAAACGTAGGTAATTGATCGAACGCACGAAACGCAGTTAGTCCCGTGGAAAATATCCGTCAGTTCGCTGGCGACATCACCGTGGAACTGCTTCGATTTTTCTTCCACCCAACGCACGATCCAACTAACCACCTTTATGCTCGCAAAGACAGACCGCCAGCACAACTTAAAACTGTTCAATTTAAATTCTTAGCTAACGATGGAGACGTGTGGCGCGGTCAATTGCTTGTATTATTGTGCATTCAACCGTGAAAGAAACACCGCCACCGGTCGGCGGTATTTAACAATTTTCACCACTGATTAATTTCGGGCTTATGGTAATAAATAGAAATTCTAAATCAACCGTTTTAATTGATGATTTGTGGTGACAGAGCAACGGTAAAATGCGCATTGGTGCGTGCTTGTGGGCAGCAATACACAATTAACCCTATACACCCGATTTTTTTTTGTTTTCGCTTAAAATCCCAATTTTGCTTTCTAGAATCTGAGCACGTTTTGATTCAATTAAAATTTTTATTCACCTTTTTTATTTTTCAACATATTTAGAATTTGAAAATTCTCATTCAATGCTGACTTTTTGCAATTTTCACAGGGTAATTTTTTTATTTTCCGTGTGAGAAGTTGGATAAATATTTTAGAGTGTACGAGAGAGTTCGACTATAGCCTTCTATTTAATAAGGTAAAGCGTATCATTGGTACTTCGCGTACCTGAAGGAATAAAATAGACCGTCCGTGGTCCTATAGCGTGCCACCCAGCAACTCCTATTCCTACCACCTCGTGGCGTTAGCCGGGATACGAGCAACCCTAGGGAAGCTCGGGTGGGAACTATGGTCGTGTAATGACAGGGAAGGGGGGGGGTTGTTGCTCCTCTCCGGATGCGCAAATCTTACTGAGCGTCTGTTCTCCATGATAGGATCGGTTCACAACAGCGTCTGTTCTCCATGTTAGGGGCGGCTGATCATCGTCCAAGTGCCAGCGAGGGACTCTACGTGTAACTGTGCACCATGGTCCGGAAATTCAGGTCGTTTGATGTCAGGGCCTACAAGCCAGCATTTAAAAAAAACCTACGCAACAAATAATCAACAATAAAGTACGGACCGGAGCCATCGGCGAAGACCACTGCGACGAAAAGGGACTAGCGATTGAAAACTCGGTTCGTGGAACTGCAAATCTCTCAATTTCATCGGGAGCACACGCTTACTCGCCGATGTGCTCAAGGACTGTGGATTCGGCATTGTAGCGCTGCAGGAGGTTTGTTGGAAGGGATCAATGGTGCGAACGTTTAGAGGTAATCATACCATCTATCAGAGCTGCGACAACACACACGAGCTGGGAACAGCTTTCATAGTGATGGGCGATATGCAAAGGCGCGTGATCGGGTGGTGGCCGATTAATGAAAGAATTTGCAGGTTGAGGATCAAAGGCCGGTTCTTCAACTTCAGCATATTCAACGTCCATAGCCCACACTCCGGAAGCACTGATGATGATAAGGACGCATTCCATGCGCAGCTGGAACGTGAGTACGACAGCTGCCCAAGCCACGACGTCAAAATCATCATAGGAGATTTGAACGCTCAGGTTGGCCAAGAGGAGGAGTTTAGACCGACTATTGGAAAGTTCAGCGCTCACCGACTGACGAACGAAAACAGCCTACGACTAATTGATTTCGCCGCCTCCAAGAATATGGCCATTCGCAGCACCTACTTCCAACACAGCCTCCCGTATCGGTACACCTGGAGATCACCACTGCAGACTGAATCACAAATCGACCACGTTCTGATTGATGGACGGCACTTCTCCGACATTATCGACGTCAGGACATATCGTGGCGCTAACATCGACTCTGACCACTATCTGGTGATGGTTAAACTGCGCCCAAAACTATCCGTCATCAACAATGTTCGGTACCGACGACCACCGCGGTACGACCTAGAGCGACTAAAGCAACCTGATGTCGCCACTGCATACGCGCAGCATCTCGAGGCAGCGTTGCCGGAAGAGGGTGAGCTCGATGGGGCCCCTCTTGAGGACTGCTGGAATACAGTCAAAGCAGCCATTAACGACGCAGCGGAGAACAACGTCGGGTATATGGGTCGAAGTCGACGGAACGATTGGTTCGACGAAGAGTGCAGACAGATTCTTAAGGAGTTACCCGGCAGAACGTGGAACGTTATAGACGGAAGCGGAGACAGCAGACCCGCCTTTTTCAGGAGAAGAAACGCCGCCTGGAAGAAGCGGAGTGCGAGGAGATGGAGCAGCTGTGCCGTTCTCAAGAAACACGCAAGTTCTATCAGAAGCTCAACGCATCCCGCAAAGGCTTCGTGCCGCGAGCCGAAATGTGCAGGGATAAGGATGGGAGCATCTTGACGGACGAACGTGTGGTGATCGAAAGGTGGAATCAGCACTACGAGGAACATTTGAATGGCGCTGAGAGTACAGGCAGTGAAACTACGTCAGTTCAGAAGATTATGGAAGCCATCCATCCTTCACCATGAGGGAAGTTAAGGATGCCATCCAACAGCTTAAGACGAATAAAGCAGCTGGTAAGGATGGTATCGGAGCTGAGTTCATCAAGATGGGCCCGGAAAAGCTGGCCACTTGTCTGCACAAACTGATAATCAGAATCTGGGAAACTGAACAGCTACCGGAGGAGTGGAAGGAAGGGGTTATATGCCCCATCTACAAGAAAGGCGACAAACTGGAGTGTGAGAAATTTCGAGCGATCACCATCCTTAATGCCGCCTACAAAGTGATATCCCAGATCATCTTCCGTCGTCTGTCACCATTAGTGAATGAGTTCGTGGGAAGTTATCAAGCCGGTTTCGTTGACGGCCGCTCGACAACGGACCAGATCTTTACTGTACGGCAAATCCTTAAAAATGCCGTGAATACCAGGTCCCAACGCATCATCTGTTCGTTGATTTCAAGGCGGCATACGACAGTATAGACCGCGTAGAGCTATGGAAAATTATGGACGAGAACAATTTCCCTGGGAAGCTTACCAGACTGATCAAAGCAACGGTGGATGGTGTGCAAAACTGTGTGAAGATTTCGGGCGAACACTCCAGTTCGTTCGAATCGCGCCGGGGACTAAGATATTGTTGTTCAACATTGCGCTAGAAACTGTCATGCGGAGATCCGGGTGTAACAGCCGGGGTACGATTTTCAACAGATTAAGTCAATTTATTTGTTTCGCGGATGACATGGACATTGATGGCCGAACATTTGGCGGAGCTGGACCCCCCTCTGAACCTGGAAGCAACAAAAGTTGGACTGGTGGTGAATGCCTCAAAGACAAAGTACATGCTTGTGGGCGGAACAGAGCGCGACAGGGCCCGCCTGGGAAGCAGTGTTACGATAGACGGGATACCTTCGAGGTGGTCGAGGAATTCGTCTACCTCGGATCCTTGCTAACGGCTGATAACAATGTCAGTCGTGAAATACGAAGGCGCATCATCTGTGGAAGTCGGGCCTACTACGGTCTACAGAAGAAGAACTACAGAAAAAACTGCGGTCAAAAAAGATTCGCCACCGCACCAAATGTGTCATGTACAAGACGCTAATAAGATCGGTTGTCCTCTACGGACATGAAACATGGACAATGCTCGAGGAGGACTTGCAAGCACTCGGAGTATTCGAGAGATGGGTGCTTAGGACCATCTTTGGCGGAGTGTAAGAAGATGGTGTGTGGCGGCGAAGAATAAACCACGAGCTCGCCCAGCTCTAAGGCGAACTCAGTATCCAGAAGGTAGCTAAAATCGGAAGAGTACGATGGGCAGGGCATGTTGCAAGAATGCCGGACAGCAACCCTGCAAAGATGGTGTTCGCTTCCGATTCGGCAGGTACGAGACGACGTGGAGTGCAGCAAGCGAGATGGGCAGACCACGATGCAGAACGACTTGGTGAGCGTGGGGCGTATTCGAGGATGCGGCCTCGAACCGTGTATTGTTGCGTCAAATTGTTGATTCAGTGTTATCTGTTTAGATGTAGGCTAAATAAATGAATGTTAGATTTAATTTTGGACCACCTGTTTTTATTTTGGACCACCTATTGAACATATTTTGGACCACTCGAATAATTTTATATTGCTTGCAAAGGTATGTTACTATTAGATTGAATTAGTGATCTCCAGCATTTTCAGCGTTTTCATCCTTAAAGTTCTTGTTAATACATTTTTATATGCCGTTACATGTTGGTTCAATAGACATTTTTCTAGGGCTTACACCTGTGTTCAGAATAATAACGGCGGAAGCCATTTTTCATACAAAATAATCAACTTTAACAAGCTGTAACAATGTACCTCGATGACCGATTGAGCTGAAATTTTGGCAGTGAACTACAAATATGTTGAAATTTACTCATACCAATTTTTTCGAAGTTCAAAAATTACGCACTAGGTCAAATTGTTCAAAATAATAACAGTTTTTATTTTTGATGTATTGCCTAATTCAAATGTCAAATACAACAATTTATATTTTTTAAATTATTAACTTAGTGTCTTGCAGCACCTGAATTGAAATCAATAACATTCCAATTAATTGTTTTTCTAATATTTCCAAAACAAAAACTGCTATTATTTTAAACAATTTGACCTAGTGCGTAATTTTTGAACACGTCATTCGAAAAAAAATGATACATAGTATATGTAAATTTCAACATATTTGTAGTTCACTGCCAAAATTTCAGCTCAATCGGTCATCGGGGTACAAAGTTACAGCTTGTCAAATTTGACTATTTTGTATGAAAAACGGCTTTCGGTGCTATTATTCTGAACACAGGTGTACATCATTATTTATTTATTACCAGACTAAGGCCGGAGTGGCCTGTGCAATACATAAAAGTCTTCTCCATTCAGTTCGATCCATGGCTGCACTTCGCCAACCACGCAGTCTGCAGAGGGTCCGCAAATCGTCCTCCACCTGATCGATCCACCTTGCCCGCTGTGCACCTCGCCTTCTTGTTCCCGTCGGATCGTTGTCGAGACCCATTTTCACCGGATTACTGTCGTGGTTCATTCGCCTCCTCCACGTACCGTCCGCCATCTGCACCCCACCATAGATGGTACGCAGCACTTTCCTTTCGAAAACTCCCAATGCGCGTTGGTCCTCCACGAGCATCGTCCAGGTCTCGTGTCCGTAGAGAACTACCGGTCTAATGAGCGTTTTGTAGATTGTCAGTTTGGTACGGCGGCGAACTCTATTCGATCGGAGCGTCTTGCGGAGTCCAAAGTACGTACGATTTCCAGCCACTATGCGTCTCCGAATTTCTCTGCTGGTATCATTTTCGGCAGTCACCAGTGAGCCCAAGTACACGAATTCTTCAACCACCTCGATTTCGTCACCACCGATAGAAACTCGTGGTGGGTGGCTTACATTGACCTCTCTTGAGCTTCTTCCTATCATGTACTTCGTCTTCGACGTGTTGATGACTAGTCCAATCCGTTAGGCTTCCTCCATCCTCTCAAAGTTATGTGCCATGATATCTATGTCGTCGGCGAAACCAAATAGCTGAACGGACTTCGTAAAAATCGTACCACTTGTGTCAATCCTTGCTCTTCGAATTAGTTCCTCCAAAGCGATGTTGAATAGCAGGTACGAAGGACCATCACCTTACCGTAACCCTTTGCGCGTTTCGAAGGAACTTGAGAACTCCCCTGAGACTCGAACTAGGCACATCACCCGAGCCATTGTCGCCTTGATCAACCGTGTCAGTTTATCGGGAAAACCGTGTTCGTGCATTAGCTGCCATAGCTGGTCCTAATCGGTTGAATCATATGCGGCTTTGAAGTCGATGAATAGAAGATGATGTGTGGGCACGTTGTATTCGCGTCATTTCTGCAATACCTGACGTACGGCGAACACCTGGTCTGTGATAGAGCGTTCACCCATAAATCCCGCCTTATACTGCCCCACGAACTCTCTTGCAATTGGTGTTAGTCGGCGGCATAAAATTTGGGAGAGTATCTTGTAGGTGGCATTCAGCAGGGTGATTGCGCGGTAGTTGCTACAATCCAGCTTATCGCCCTTTTTGTAGATGGGACACACGACACCTTCCATCCACTCCTGCGGCAGAACCACATCCTCCCAAACCTTGGTAATCACCCAGTGCAGCGCTCTAGCCAGTGCCTCACCACCGTATTTAAACAGCTCTCATGGTAGTTGGTTATCTCCAGGGGCTTTGTTGTTTTTCAGCCGGTCGATCTCCGGCGTTCGACTTCGATGCGTGCTGTACACCGTCGAGAGTTTTGAGCGCAGGCATACTACAACGAGGTAGTGGTCGGATTTAATATTCGCATTGGGATAGGTGCAGAAGTTTGTGAGGTCGGAGAAGAATTTACCGTTGATTAGAACGTGGTCGATTTGGTTTTCCGTTTCTTGGTTAGGTGAAGGTGAAAGAAGGTGCTTCGGACTACCGCGGGAGCCTGCGAAGTTTATGCATCGTTGGCCGTTATCATTCGATACGGTGTGCACGGTGTGCAGACTGGATTTTTTTTTAAGGCTCAAGAAAAAGTTGGCGAAGAAAAAAGCTTTCTGAATGATTCGCCACCGGCGGTGTGTCGTCTGTCTCCTCCGTCCTTCGAACAAGCACTAACATAAGTGCAACACCGGGATATGTCACAAACATTCATTCAACAATAAGGATTTTTGTAGTGGTGTATTGCCAACTTTCATTCTCCCTTAACCCTTCATAAGGCAGTGGCAACTATATTGCCACCAACAAATTAGTTACTGCCCTGAAATAACGAAGATTTTTTGAAATTGAGAAGAATTTCCCAATGAAATACCGGTCAATTTAACGCGAAAATTTTGAAGAATTTCCGGAAAAAATCGAAAGAATGGAAGAAATTATGACAAATTCAAAGTTCAGAAAGTGAAGATTTTTTCGGAAAAAATAGAAGAGTTTCTTCTAAAATCTGAAATATTTTTCCAGAGAAATTCCATATATTTTTTGTAAACGTCTTAAACAAAACTCGGAAAATCATGAAATATTCCTACTATACGTATTTCAAACACGAATTAGAAACCGAAATAGTTGACTAGCAAAGTAAAACACTGCTGCTGACGAGACAAGCAAACGTGAAAGTTCACTCACTCGTCCTAGGTCAGATGGAAAATCGCAACAGCTGACGCATCCTCAACGATATCTCACGAAGTCAGAGTGGAGCAAGAATGAACCCGAGGATGTCTGCAAGCAAGTACTGCACTGGAATCCGGCAGGACATCAAAGCAATTGAGGCAACGGGGCCCAGACAAAGAAATAAGGAAGTCGATGGGAATCAGATCTAGGCTCATATCAAGGCTAAGGCAGCCGCCCAGGATGAAGAACTTTTAGGATAGCCCTATGTACTCCTAGGTGTGCTTAGAATCCGTGAGTGAGAAGCTGATTTTTCTCAAAATTCGTACGTAACATAATTGCAAAAGTGGTGTGTTATGTGAGTCAGATAATAAGAAAACACAAATTCGCTAGCCAACCATCCTGATTTTCAAAATAAATTTAGTATGTAGATACTTTAAGATCTTTTCATGTTAAACAGTAACCTTATTGCCGAATTATTATCACTTCATCTAAGAATTGTAATAAATGTCTCAAATTTTCTGGATAAACAGTGACGATATAGTTTGTGACAAATTTAAGACGATGTTATTTTAATATATAGTATGCTTTTTCCTTCAACAACTATGAAATAACATTAATGATAATCAGCCTTGATTGCCAATAGCTGCTCAATTTTACACATGATAGTTTAAAAAACAATTAAAACAGCTATGTATATCCTGAACCACTGCATTTTGCCATGCCAATAGGTCTGTCAATCTCAACAGGCAAATCATGCTTCAACCAATTCACGGAATGGCTGCCTAGTGCCTACCTATATTAGCTAACCCACTCATGCATTGGACCGGCAATCGATTCTGCCGCCATGAGGCGTAGCAAATCCCATTTTCCGATATATTGTCATCGAAAGCCACCGACTGCGCTCTTGTGACCGGAAAATCCTTCTGCTGAGAGCTTTACGTGGAATTTCCTTTCTGATTGCTCGGCGGCTTCCGTGAGATGACGGCAGAAGTCAAATAATGGCTTAAGGTGATGACTGTGACTGAATTTTGGTTCGATATTTTTTTACGACCATGTAGTCTGAGAGTGGCGGGATAAGGTTTCGTACATATGTCATAAAAAATAGTAAATGCTTTACCCAGACTGCGCTCCAATGTGTCGAAAATACAGCATTGACCTGACAAGGTCAACATCGCATTTTCATAAGATGCCACGAGAGGAGAGCCATGTTCATTGCAAACTGCTAATGGGAATTCTATGTTTCATTTGCTATAGAGTAGTTTGTCAGCAGGAAAATAGGTTAGAGATTTAATCGATTTGTTGGGAACAAAAGCATTTTATCGTACGTTATGAAATGATAATTTTGCCAAGAAGCTTTTCAAGCATTAATTAGCGTTAATCGTTGATTGTTTTCTCACCTTTAAATTAAAATTGAGAACACCGTAAAAGTGGATAATCTATATGTAACTATTACAAAAAATATTATAAAAGTTAATTTACGGTATCTTCTCATTTCAATGGTTCAAACATTTTACAAGATGCTCTAGTATCTAGTTTTTTTTTTTGCGAGTTCGAACAATTTTCTAACTTCTATAATTTGACACAAATTGTAAGTTCCACGTAGAAATTATAACAACATGTCGTAGAGCTCTAGAACCTAGAAAATACATTTCATTCTTATTGATTTCAATTCAATTTGTCTTCAGTTTAGTATACAAAAGACCTTTTTCTGGTGGTTGTATTGTAGATGTAATTAATTCCGCAAACGTTTACCCATTACAACCAGTTTCGAAATCTTCACTTCTAACTATCGAAAAAATCTTTCAAGTTACGTAATTAGAGTTTGAAACTTTTATCTTCACCAGATTTCCCACAAAGTATTCCTCGAAGTGAATTTTAGCACTGTTAATTTCACCCAGGTGAGATACTATTTTCCAGCGTCCAACTTCAATGTTGAGACAAAAAGAAAAGAAAGCGAAAAAAGAACACTTACCTATTCTCGTCAAGGTGCACACATTCCTCCGGTCGGTCCTCGGCGCAGTGCGGTGTGAATTTGGCTTCCAGTATCGCCACCCGGGACTCGATGTTGCCACACGTGAGCCGGATTTCGGTATCATAGCAGCCCCACTCCTCGATCACCTCTGCTCGACCGGTAGGGGAACGAATGTCGATGAAGTTTTCGACGACGACGACGACGTCGACGGCCCGATCCGGAAGGGTAGTATCAGTTGCAAAATTTTCCAGGATGTGCAAATGGGACATGGAAAAGAATGAGAAAAGAAGGAGAGAATCGAATTTAGTCAAAGACGCTACCGAACCGAAGTGCGAACAAACGTGTTGGGAGATCATTTTCTTGCCAAGTGGCACTACGTTCCCAATGGAACCAGACTCATCCTCATGCTTAACATTATACATAATATTTTCTTTGCTCATCTAGTTCTATGATCACTGAACGGAAATCTTCTTTAGACTATATATATAAGATTCTTGCTTCATCTCATAGCTTCCATATTCATCCACCAAAAAAGGAAAAACTTTGTTGAGCGAGAAAGACATTTGACAAGATATTTTGCCACCATGTACGGCCTAATGTTAAACTGGATTAAATCGTAGATTTTTATAATCACAATTTGTAAACTAAAAATTAAAAAAAAATGAAAATATATCACACTTCCTATCTATAGATTGATAGTCTTAAACTTTATTCACTAAGCCAAACTGGGGACCCTTGCATGATAAAGTCCTCTTGGTAAGAATGATAAAAAATAGGTTAAAAGAATTAAGTTGGTAAAGCACATAGAAAGTCAGCTGCAACCGTGCGGTAGTCAGAAAGTAGCAAACGATCGATAATGGAAGCTGGTCTTTTCTTCGAGTTTTTTCGGAAGCTTTTTTGGCATTCTCCAGCTCAGAAAGATAAACTTTTTATTTCTGTTTGTGTATACTGCTCTGTAAGTATATGCCAGTATTATGTTGAAAACCAGCAGCTTTGGCAAATTATTGAAGAAGCTACTTGAATTGAAGTAATGGTTTCTCGACTTTCGATTGTGCTCGCTCGGGTGGCCCAGTCAATGCTATTCTACCAGCTTGTTGGAGCTGGAAGCAGTGTGCCACTGATTTATGGGATTAAATTTATCGTACATGTGGGGCAAGTAAAGTGTGGAACAAGTTGAGAACAAATCGTAAGTCGATACGGATGCTGTTTCAGGAGCTGACAAGTGGGTTATAGGGTTACATGGTTCATGGATGTGTGTATTATATATCCTGTAATGTGTTGCCAATGATGGTTGTACGTGACGATAACTTTCAAAGTTTAAATGTAGGATTAAATCCATATACAAGTATGTGAACGAAAATAAATGATATAGGATACTTTTCACAAGTTGGTCTCCATGCTTCTGTTTTTCTTCAAATTGAGTATTAATTACAGTCTTGCTTACGATGTGGAATGGCTTGATCCGGGTCCTGAACATTGAAATAGTTTTATCTTTTTTAGCCCAACTCCATGATTGCAAGTTACCCTAATAGGCACGTCTTCTATTTAGAGGGTTTAAATCAGAGCGATGTAAGAAACTTTTTTTTATCAATTATGAATTGATAATCACAAAAAAATATTGTAAATCCAGTTGAAAACCGAACTGAGCTCTCGCGACAATCGCATTTTCTCCCATTTCCGAATGTCGCAACTGCATCGCGAGTGATGCGCATGATGGCGCACGGCTTTTCAACTGGATCTACAATAATATTGTTCAAGAGCTCTACGCTAATATGTTGATATTGTTTCTATATTATTTATAGAAACCCAAAATGATTCAACTAGTAGTGGTAATGCCTTTCTCGCATTTAGCCAAGATACCAACCTTTTTGTTTCGGTACAACATTTTCTTCATAATTTTTAAACGCAATGGCCGATCACATGAGCTCGGTGATCTAGTGGCTACCGCTTCTGCCTCATAATCAGGAGGTCGTGGGTTCAATTCCAGGCTCATCCCTTTCCTACTTTGTATTTCTATCTTAGTTCCTTCTGTGTTTCACGTTCTACCAAAAGGATTTCTACTGTTATAACCTTTTTACTAAAAATTACCGTGGCACCAATGAGAGGTCTTAGAGCTCTCTGCATCCAAAACTGAATGCACTCGTATTTTCAAAGGTACCCCAATCAAAACGAAAGCCCAGCACAACAGTCATTTTTATTATTCCAGCTTTGCTACGCCGCAGTATGCGTGTAATAATAGAAATTACAGTTGTGTGTGGCTTCCATTTTGAATGGAGTGTCCTTGAAAACACGAGTGCATCTCGATTTGAATTCCGGGAGGCTTGTCCTTAACTTCATGTCCAGCTAACCATCCTTCCCCTTCCTCATCCAGGAGCAGGGTTGTGCTGCATCATTATCATACGATTATTATTGGAATTATCATTTGATAACTTCTCAGGTGCGAAAAGCAGGCGAGTTGTCATAAGCAATAACTTTTCAAATTTCGGAATCAATTGATAAAGCACAAAATTATCATTTGAATTTAAACCATACCAATACCAATTTAATTCCAAAAATGATACAATTATCGAACGATTCTTACTCCCTAGCGAGTTATTGTCAATTGATAATTTGGATATGTTATCGCGTGAGAGTGTTGTTCATCCTCGATTATTTGAAAATTTGATTTTTTCCATCCCTGACCAGGACAGATCTCAACTATTGGATTAGTGCCAAATCAATATCTGTGGTAACGGATGAAGTGATGGTACTTTCATACAATAATCCAGGCTTGTACCACCTACGAATTTGTGTGAATTGCTCATTGCTAATGCTTTTACTTTTAAACACAATGGCCACACGCACGGACGGACAGACATTTGCTCAGCTGAGTCGATTGGCGTCGAGCTGAGTCGATTGGTATATAACACTATGACTCTGCGAGCCTTCTATGAAAAGTTCGCTTTCGGAGTGAAATGATAGCCTTTCGGTACGAGAAAGGCGAAATGTAACCATGAAACGATAAAATCACAGACAAACAGACATTAAACTGAGAAAATTCAATCGTTCACTGATTTACTGGGTAATTTGAATAATCATTAGCTAACCAATCACCCACTGGAGGTGCGCTAATCGGATTTGGTCTAGTTTAACCAGGGTTTGCAGAAATCGCTCTCAATAGGTAACGAACAAAGATAAAAGAGAGGCAAAAACTGTTCCGAATCATAACAAGCCATGATAACATATTTATCAAACTTGTATACAAGTGCGAAAAAACAGAATCGGCATCCCCCACAGAAAAATTGTGATTCTCGCTTTGTTTTCGCTCCTTTTGTGTTGGTTACTGCACAGATGTATAGAACAAGTTGAAATGCATCATCAGAGCCAGTGCACCGCGCATTTGGAGCTTTCTAAAAGAAATTTATCATGGGGTATAGCATCCCGAATCAGTTCTCCATCATGACAGCTCGCGAAAAAAGTTTCTCGCGGTATGCTACATATGTATACAGAGATTATAAGTGAGAGACTTGCTGTTTCTCTTTAGGATTCAATCCCTGAGTTTAACGTTTGCTCACTACCGCCATATGGCTCGTGAATTGCCTAAGTTGATGAAAACAGATGTAGCGTTTGTGTGACTACGAATTTGATGTAAAAAATTAGTTAATGTTTCATGTGTTATGTCTGTCTGTCTATGATTAAATAGGGTTTCTTACCCCATTCCCGGCCTAACATACATACGACTGCATTATTTAATTGATATTTATGAAAGGAAACAACTTTTCCTGAGTTTTGTGGGCCGTACAATACTGCAATGGGGTTCACTTCTGCTTAAAAAATAGCTATTCTTGCTAAACATCATTTGAAAAAAAAACTTTTTATTTGATTTTAATTAACGAGGTGCAGCACTCATTTCAATCATAGCGATTGCATTTCCGGCTCACTTAAAACCAGTTCCCGGCCTAAGTAAAATTTCACTCAATCTCTCAATATTTTACTCTCATTCTCTCTCGAAACGGTAGACAATGCGACGTAAACAGAAATATGCACGTTCTACGAGATGGTATTATTTATAATAATGTTTGTTTGGTTGAAAAGATTCATTCACTCATCCAAATTTTTTGTAAAAGTGGAAAGACTCACTCCGGCTCAGTGGTGTTGCAACGAAGAGCGAATATTCGAAATCTACATTTTTATTTCATATAATTGTATCAATTAGTGAAATAAATGGTTGGAAAATATTGAGTATTGTGCGAAATAAATGGAAGACTTCTTTAAAATTATCAATCATAAGCCTACGGCTTCCAAACAGTATAAATCCTTAGTTTTCTGTGCAGTGAGCCGGGAATCGGGTCCATAGGCCCAAGTGTTGAAAAATATTGCGCTTATTTCTCTCAAAATAATTTTTTTACATACACCCCTTTGCATTTGACACCTATCGAGCATGCACTCCACACTCCATACTGGATAAATAGTAGGGGAAGGTGGTCGGTTGTCGGCACCCTTTTGTTTTTGGTCCATAACTTTCGTACAATTGCACAATGTGGTGATATTTGCATACCAATGGAAGCATATAGGCATAAGCTAATAACTAGTGGAGAGATTTGTTTTATTTCATCTATTGGAAAAAATTTATTACCAATTTTGTTAAGCGTTGATTTTATGCCGTTTCGAAAAAGGTGGTCGGTTGTCGGCACCCTAAAAAACCCACTCAAAATGAAAAACTATGAAGTGGGGGCGTTATGGCTGGAAAGATCAAGATTTATTGTGTCAATAGCAATGAAATTTATTACATTTAAGTACATTATACACATTTTATAAAGATTTCAAAAATTGTTAGTTTTGCTAACAACTTGGCTTATAGCCTGAAATTAGGCAATAAACTGATGATTTCCCTTGATAATCACCTGGGTGCCGACAACCGAAATAAGTAACCCTTTTGAAAAATGAAAATAATAGTTAAATTGTGACCGCTACGGTGGCATTCAATATTGAATCACAAAATAGAGTAAATTTGCTTTGTAAATACGTAATGCGCTCACTGTGGGTTTTCACTTGTCAAAAAAATGTTTTCTCTGTAAAACGCAACAAAAGCTTCTTATGCTTCGGAAATGGGCATAACAAGATCGTGCTAACATAACACACGTGTGGCAAATTTCAAAATGACCACATCTGTTTTCTGTCAAAAGTTACGACGGGGTGCCGACAACCGACTAGTGCTGGCAACCGACCACCTTCCCCTAACTATCTCTGAAAAATGCCAAACACAAGCATGCATCATACTTTCTTATGTGTACATTGCGGACACTAAGCACTATGGAAGGGTCGTTTGGCCGAAACCCATTTGGCCGAACAAACCGTTAGGTCGAAACCCATCTGACCGAAAGTCATTTGGCCGAACGGGTCATACGGCCGAATAGGCCATTTGCCCGAATAGGTCATTTGGCCGAATAGGTCTTTTGGCCGAATAGATCATTTAGCCGAACAAGTCATTCCCACTGTGAAAAGTGAGTATGAATAAAAATCTGCGATTATCCATTAAGCGGAGTGTGATTTTTCATGTTGCCCTGTGAGGAAGTATTCTCACACAACATTTTTATCCGGATAGAATGGCGGGTGATAAATTCGTGAGCGCCGGCTCGCCGGATAATTTAATTTTAATCCACAAATTTTCCTTCTCGTCGCCTCACCAGATAAATTTTACAAGCATATTTACAAAAATTTAGAACCGCAACGGGATTCGAACCCAAAACAATTTCAAAATATTCAGAGCGCCCACTATAATCACTCCACCACATGAATTGATTGAAAGCGAAATGAAAAACTGCTGTATTTAACCTTTTGCTTATCGTGGCGTATCGTCAGATTCAATCAGTTTGGAGAGGAAAAGTAAGCAGCATTTGATTTTCACGAAACATGGGAAGAAGGATAACAATTTTTCGCACCATCGCTTGTGCCGGGGTTTATCGCACTGTAATTTATCCGGATAAAATGCATGGTGGAGTGATCAGTTGTCGCGTGAGTGAGTGAGAAATCCGAACCCTGACTCATAATAAAGCTGAATCGATTTCGTCTAAAGTGTGCATATCGATTATTATCGTATTGAATGAAAAGTATAAGTTTCGCTTAATGGCAAAAATGTATTAAGCGAAAATTATACTTCAAGACAAAATTTTCAAAACGACTTATCTGCTTTTGTAAACAAAGATTCAAACGACGATTTGACGAATCTGATAGCTCTCCCATGCAAACCAACACCATCAACAGGTAGCGGAAACCTTTACCTACCTATTGGTGGTGTTGGTTTGCGTGGGAGAGCTATCAGATTTGTCAAATCGTCGTTTGAATCTTTGTTTACGAAAGCAGATAAGTCGTTTTGAAAATTTTATCTTGACTTCTGATTTGCATATCACATTAGAAAGCCGTCGGATATATTCATCTCGCAGCCAAACTGTTGTGGGAAAATTATTCATTTTTAGTTGTTCTGATACGGCTTCTCATTAAAACAAGCATTAAACATCAAGGAAAACAGGTAATATCCTATTGAGACGCAATATTATATTTATTCAAATCAATTGTGTTTTTTCTGTAATCCAGAATCAATCTGCTCATATTTGTTCAATCGCCGATTGCGATTGCAATTAAGACTCGTCGGTGGAGATGTCGCCGGGTCACCAGCAACACGGCCAAGCGTTGTCATGCCGGGACATGTACCTAAACTAGACCCGGAAACAACTGACGGAGCATAAAGTGGTAGCTGTTTAGCTGGACCCAATCCCGTAGAATAACCTCAAAGCCAGGAAGAGAACAATTAACCCGGGTAAAGTTCCTATCGGATATGTGATTCAAACTGCATGGAGAACGCAGTTCACTATTATTGCATGGAGAACGCAATCTGTGTGATCGATACCGCCACCTGAGAATTACTATCGGGACACCAAACGGAAGATCATTCTTGTCTCTAGAAGGCCCACCATGTGCAACAGCACATGCGAAGATAATAAGATCAAGCTTCAAGCGGAATGGCATGTGATTTTTTTTAATTATGTCAAACAATAAGAGACACAAAAATATATACTTGTTTTGATTTTTCAGATTTCTTATTTGAAAAAAAAAGATTCACATCATGAATTTAATATATTAAAGGACCTAATAATTTTATTGTTAAATATCTAATGACAATTATTCATTAATCTTATATCCATTATTAAAAAAATGTGGGCTTCGTGGCCGTGCGGTTAGCGACGTCAATCGTCTAGACGCATGTGACATGGAGTGTGGGTTTGATTCCCGTCCCGGTAAGGAGGGAACTTTTTCATTATCGAAAAATTCTCCACTGTTCCACTGGGTGTTAAGTATCCTGTCCATTGTCGCATGCTAGGTGTTCAGTGTTCAGTCTTTATGATCTCTGGTCGAAGGCGGTCTTCCTGTTTTTTTCAAAAATGTCTTCATGCATATGAGCATTTGACATGAAATGTACATAAGTTTTGTGTTATGATTATCTTATGCAGTGCCGCATACTTTTGCCAAATACATAAGGGATTTTTTTTTGTGTATTCGGCCAAATGACTTATTCGACCAAATGACCTATTCAGCCAAATGACCTTTTCGGCCAAATGACCTATTCGACCGTATGACCCGTTCGGCCAAATGACTTTCGGGCAGATGGGTTTTGGCCAATGGCATGAGACCAAGTGGGTTTCGGCCAAACGACCTTTCTCAATTCACACAAATGATCAACAGGTTACCAGTCCGCCCTTGTGAGTCAGAAACCGGTTGTCATCGCGGGTGACCTCAACGCCTGGGCAGTGTAGTGGTAGTGGGGTAGCCGTTGTTTCAATCAGATAGGTCAGGCTTTGCTAGAGGATCGTTCAAGCTGCGAAACTGGCCCTTAACAAGGACATTAGTAGCAGTAAAAGGGAAAGGTTTGATAACCTTTGTCAGCATGCCAATACTAATCCCTAGAGCTATGCCTACAAGATAGGTGTGGCGAACACTATAGAAGGGCTAGCAGCCCCCGAACGGTCACCGGCAAATTTGAAGCGCATTATCGAGGTTAATAGTTAAACTTATCCATCGATGCTATTCCTGTTGAACAATTTTGCTGAAGAAAGTACGGATCTAATCCTTTTTTTATATAGCCAAACAAAATAGTTGGCATATATGAGCCAACCATCATGAAAGGATCTTCTTCTTCTTAGGATTTACATTTCAACTGGAACTTGGCCTGCTTTTCAACAATTCTATTAGCATTTGCTCAGTTATTAGTTGAAAGCTTTTCTATGCCCACCATTACATGAGTATGTATCTTGTATGGCAAGTACAATAGATACACTATGCCCAAGAAGTCGAGAATGTTTGAAAACATCCTGGACCTGGCCGAGAATCGAACTCACCATCTCCGGATTGGCAATCCTATGCCTTCGCTCGCAAAGCTAACTGGAGCCTATCTGGAGTCTTATTTTTAGGACTGCTGGAATATGAGTCAAATCAATTTAGGAATAAATGACCGAATACTAACTCCGGAGTTGAACCTATCAAAAGGGCTTTACTCGGTAAAATGAGAAAAGTACATTATAATTGGGCCCTAAAATGGAGAATCGATACTCAATTTTCTTTCAGAAAACGATGAAGCTTATCATCTTTAACGTGTCAGATTTTTTTTCGACTTAAACGTCGAAAGGAACATAGTTTAATTTGGAATTTGAAAATAGATAGAAAATGCTACCACGACATTTTGGGTCTTGTTTGACGTATAGAATAAAGTGGCATAATATAGCTTCAAAAGAACTAAAAAAACACCGAAGGGTACTTGACTCAACCTTTGGCAGTTAATATTGTCGGCGTAGCACCAAATTAGAATTCGGAAGTAGATACTTCCGAACCAAACTTTCTTCCGAAGTTTTATCTGTCTAACTAAATGATGCCTTGTTCAGCGCATCTTTATGTGAATCCAGCGCACTACTTCCTAAGCTGGGTATTTTTTCTGTACCTCTTATGTATTTACATAATATCGGTTTATGTATTATTAACCAATGCACTATTTGTTTGCAACCATAAACGAGCTCAGGCTTTAGGACCCAATTGTCGAAATGGAATTTTAGAAAAATCGCATTATTTTCATTTATTTGCACTCATTCATATGCACTACCATACCATTCATTCTGTTCTTTTATTTTGATCTTTTTATGCGAATCCTGGGAATGAATCGGGCCCTCCTTAGCCGTGCGGTAAGATGCGCGACTACAAAGCAAGACCATGCTGAGGGTGGCTGGGTCTTATTCCCGGTGCCGGTCTAGGCAATTTTCGGATTGGAAATTGTATCGACTTACCTGGGCATAAAAGTATCATCGTATAAAAATGGTAACCTGGCTTAGAAACCTCGTAGTTGTTACTGTGGAAGTGCTTAATGGAACAGTAAGCTGCGAAGCGGCTCTGTCCCAGTGTGGGGATGTAATGCCAATAAGAAGAAGAAGAAAATGGGAATCCTTGAAGAAAAACATAGTTTTCTCAACAACTCCGAAATACTATCACGGGAAAAAATCCAGAGCCAAAAAGTGCCAAAATGAGTCATGATTTCATGAAAATGTGTGCTTTATATTATGAAAATACACCATGAAAAAAGGTCATGAAATCATGACTCATTTTGCCGTAACGCAACCTTGGCGTTACGTTTTCGATATTTTATGACGAAATTTGGCAAAATGAGTCATGATATCATGAAGTATGGACTCCGGAACCATGAACTGAAGTTATGAAAACAGAATCATACTTCATGAATCCGGAATCCACCATTTATGGTTCAGATGTTTTTAACGAAAAGTGGAAATTTGGGTCATGATATCATGACGCATGCACACTGAAACCATGAACTAAGGTCATGATCGTACATACATATTTCATGCTTCTGGCATCCGTCATTTATGATTCCAGGGTGTCAGTTCAAATCTCAGAATATAAATCATGAGTTGAAATCATGCACAACTGACTAACTGTCAGCTAAAACAGCTAAGAGGGAACAGAGAAGTACGGAAATTATTTTCAAGCAAATATGATCCATTGACCATTCAATCTATTTCAATAAATTCCTTCAAACACTGCTTCTGATTGTAAATTTTCCTTATTATTAACAAATATCCGAACTATATATCTATTTGAGCATGCGTAATCATGAAAATTATATTTAATATGAGTTTAAAATTACTGTGAAATTGATTTTGTGTTTTATTTCCATGCTTCAGATACTTTATACTTTTGGCTTGTATTGATTAAATTAAGATAATTGATGCCAGTTTGTTAAAAACAGTAATGGATCCGAATAACACCCATAGAATGTACATCGGCATCAACAGAATCAATCGTCAATCATCAATTTGTTTCGCAGAAGTAGTAGTCGTGCACACGTATACGTGTGCATTGCTCCATTTGATACTGGGTACCTTGCGTGGACGCGGCATGCACGCAGGTTGAAAAACCGCTACGTGGACATCGGACCTTAGGTGGTTTCTCACTGCGACTTTTTGCGATTTATCGTATGGGGTTAAGGATATCAGCTTATATTTACACATCTGAAGGCAAACAAATAAAACCAAGAAGTTTTGATAATCGTCAGGCCTAATCGTACTAACAACGGAACAATTTCCACTCCGAATCGAGGTGATCTGCATGGGTGAAATTCCTAAACAGTGTGAATTTCAGCACACAAACGGCACTCTGAATCACGAAAACTTAGCACGAGAAATTAACATGACTTCAACACATGATTGTAAATTTTCTTCTTTTTTTTTCAATATTATGTATTAAAACTTAAAATTCATTCAAACTTATTTGGATCGGTATACTTAGCAGTAAATATTTAAAATAAAGCAGGAACGAGCACGAGTAACAGGGGAAAATCCTGCTTCCTGGGTACAGTACAGCGCAGCGTCGTGTCATAGTTCGGCGTTGGATTGCGGAATGGCAATCAATCGGAATTCTTGCGGCGCACACCGCTAGAATTGGTCCGCAGCTACCAGATTGGATCCGTGAATCGAATAGTCAGATATGCTGAGCAGCACCTCGATGCAAGCACGAGCAGGATCAATTCTGGCTTATGTCGAATTCGTTTTTAAACCTGACCCAGTGCCAACCCGAACCCTGAATAAAAAAACATTTTCAGTTCCATCTGTCATTGTATATGTTGGTGTGCGTAGCATCGTGTTTGTTTTGATTCCAAACATATGATCCAGATCATCCAGTGCACTGGCAGTGCTTTGGCGTTGACTAATCAGATCATGATAAATAAATATATGCGTGATTTTTGCGGATAGTGGAATTTACTTTTGGGTGGATATAAACAGGGAAACTGCTCCTGGAATTCATCTCATGGCTCCGATATTCATCCCATCAAAGCAATGGAAAGGAATTTGGATTGTTTATAATTTTTGTGATTTTTATCAGCAGTAAGCACGCATGTTGACAAAAAGAGGCGACGAAATTGGTGCTGCATTTTTTGTTTCCCGTTGAGATGAATATATGTTCAATGAGATAGAGATCGGAACAGTTCCCATATATAATTATTTTCAATAATCCTGTCCACATTTTTATATCAAGAATTCCGTATTTTCCGTATTTCCGTAAATTCATCTATTTCTGCAAGTTTTTTTTTCGGGGAAAACTCAGAAGCATGTTATAGAAATTCTCCAGGATTCGTTAATTTTTTTTCCTCGCTACCTCTACCTCGGGAAAATTTTCCGCCGGATTTTGGGCCCCGTGCATTTTCAATTTTCAATAATCTCCCGGAGGAATTGCACAAGGTACTTCCGGGGAATTTCCGGAGCAATTCCTGAAGGATACCTCGAGTAAGTTCCTGTATTCTAGAAGGATTTCCTGAAGGAATTATATTGTAGGAATTTCCAAATTAATTACTGGAGCAACTCCCAGAGAAAATCCTGGAATTTTCAAAGGAATGCATCTCGAAAGGATCCCTTGGAAAAAAATATGGAGGAATGCCTGAAAGATATCGCCAAAAATTCAAGAAAGAATTACTGAAAGAATTTCTGAAGTAATTTCTGGCAGAATTCCCGAAGAAAATTCTGAAATGCACGAAAGAGTTTTTGGAAGAATTTCAAAAGAAATTCTGAATAAGAAATAATTCTATTCGGTATTCCTCAAATATATTTTCCTGACAATTCTTAGCGGATTTTGTGAACGGGTTTCAAGGGGAATTCCCAAACTGCATAATTTCATCCACCGACCTAATTTAGGACACCATCTGTGAGGAAAACCTGAATGAGCTTATGAATACATAACTTCCCTAACAATTATTTTTAAAACTGAATCTAGACAACAGTAGCGGATTAATTTCATTTTAAACATAAAAACAAATATCACAAAATTCCCGGAAAAAATTCAACGCGCATTTTATTTAAACAGATAGTTCCGTTTCTCCCTTCTGCTTGTTTATTCCGCCCAGTCCCACCCACCCACGTGGTTTTGACAGTTGTAGTACAGTTGTATTGGTGAACCCGGTGCGAAACCGTGAAACAACACGGTGCGAACCCGACAGCTTTGGGGTTGGAACTAGTGCGAACCTAGTTCCAACCTGAGCGAATAAAAAAACACTTTTACAGCACTTAGGTTGGAACTGGTTCCAACCTTGGTTGAAACTTTTAAGGTCACTCCTGACGAAATCCAAGTTTGAAAGTGCTCGCGTTTTCGGGGGCACATAACTCGATACGGAAGCAATGCAAAACTGTCATTTTTATTATTTCACGCATGCTGCGACGCAGCAAAGCTAAATCAACAAAAATGACAGTTGTGCGCCGCCTCTGAATCGAATGGTGTGTCCCCGAAAACGCGAGCATTTTGGAACTTGGATTCCGTCAGGAGTGACCTTAAAAACGAATTCGACATAATGTAAACATTCTCTGAATCTGGCGGTTTAGTTCGATACAGAACCAATGGATGAACAACGGGAGAATGACCGTGAAGTCCAGGTATAACCAATCGTACTGGCGTAGGTCTGAGTCAGGTCAGAGCGAGCATATGTACTGCTTGTCCACTCGGAAGCCTCGCATACAAGCATCGCATTCGCCATAGGATGAGTTTCCCAGAAGAGTCCGACCATAGTATAGCCCGGGGCACTTTTCCATTGCTATCTGCGTACACATATAAACCGATAAAAACCGCGAATCCAAAATTATTTATGTTTTCTTATAACTATTGAACTATTTATTTATTTAAAAAAAACACGGCCCGAAAACATCTGCAAGGGACGCCTTGACAGAAATCAAATGAAAAAAAATAAATAAAACGTTGCGTAACGCTGATATTTTTGACATATTTTCATGACCCTAAGTCATGTTTTCATGACTCTTGGTCATGATTCCATGACTCTGAATTATGTTTCCACGACTCAGTGTCATTTTTCATGACTCAGCTTCATGATTTCATGACCCAGAGTCATAAAAACATGACTCAATGTCATATTTTTTCATTTTTGAAAATGCGGCTTGCATTTTGATAACGCTTCTGGCGAGTATGAACTAAATTCAAGAAAAAATGCAATTATTTATCATACTTTACGTCGTTTGGGTCATGATATCATGACCCAACCGGTTTTATGAAATCATGACTTTTTATTCATGAATTCGGTTGCGGATTTTTACCCGTGATACACGATTGAACCAATTTCCAAAAGCGAAAAAATGGCCCGCAATATCTTTGGATTGCAATATCGAACAAGTGCCAGAAATCCGGCGAATGCAGCAAAAAGTGTGTCTCTCTTTTCACTGCACACACACACGAACACACAGACATCATCGCCTGTTGATATACAACACTATGTGTAACCGGGTACACTTATTGTACCAGAAAGTCTGAAACATTTTTATGTCTCAATTTTTTTCTGGATGACAACAATCATCACGACACTCCCCAATTATCGATTAGATATCTCATATTACCTCATTGTTTATTCAAAACCAATTAAACTCAACAATAGGAATTGAATAACTAAATAGCGAAGTAGGGACGAAAGTTTTCTCAGCATCATAAGTTCTCATACACCGACCAGATATTGCGGCAAAGAATTTATTTCCTCTGTGCATTCGATACGAATGAACCCCAAAGCATGATAGCCACAAAACATTCTTCATGCACCAATTGCCTTCAACCGGATAAGAAATGCACACGTTATGTATTCTCGCTCATCGACAGATCCGAAAGCAAGATTTTTTACTTCAATTCACCCAATAAAAACCATCGCGGATTATGCTTTTTTCCCCTTGCTGCTGTATTCTATTCGTCGTCGATTAATTTTACTTTGTGGGCTCCGATCAATTAATCCACTATTTCCTCTATCGCTCTATCCATTCCGGACCGGTCCCATTAGACTTCCGTTTGCGCTCTATTCATTCTTTGATTGCGAGCCGGATTCCCAGTGCATTTCTTTCTTCAATAAAAAAAAAATCACCCTCAACGTGGTCGGGGTCGTCACCGTTCAGAGTCTGCAATTGATCAAGTCAGGTTCGAGTCGAACTTTCAATTCATTGCTGCACATTGCACATTCAGCGCGCCCGAAACCAGTAGTGACTTGGTGCATTTCCCGTGGGTGAAAGATTCACGAGGAACAATATTAGAATCCAATAACTCACGATTCTTCGTGCGTGGTCTGAACAAGTACGAGAGACGGTGCACTGTTTTGAACGCTTAGATTCAGCGATCAAAATTTAACAATACTAAACAAACATAAATAAATTTATTGATTGGCTTGCTAAATCTTATCAAAACAGGATTTTTCCGAAGATTGCTTTATCAGTCATAGGTAATTGAAAAAAATAGTTGACATCTATCCAACATTCTGACTGCAATCAAGTTATCTTCATTCCAGAGTGCTTTATAGGATTCCATTATTCAAAACTATAACAATCATTGTTCCTTATTAAAGAATACAAATGTTGATTCTAATATGATTTTAAAAAGTTATATGTTAAAACACCAACAACAGAAGATATATAATTGTAAATTTTTAATGTAAACCGGCGATTTTCAAATGTGCGCTATGGTAAAATATGCAAATGCAGGACCCGAATATTCCGCAGCAGTGGCACGTCACCCCGCTGGGAAAACTTTATTCGTTCGGGTCAATTGGAAGTGCATTCGAGCGAGACATTTCCAGCAGCTCTCTCGCAGTTATCGATAGCAAAAACGTTCGCTTTAAAATATTAAACAGCGAAGCGGCGGTTGTTGAGAGTCCTGCGTCACATATGGCAGCAATATTGCATTTGGTTCCGAATGTTGATACCATGCTTGCTGCCTCAAATTCCTCCGTTCATTATCGGCGAGTGCTATCCGTATCCAGGTTTGTATATGCACAAATAACGGAAACCGATCATACCGCGAGGTGGGTGCTAATTCGCTGATTGGGAATACATTTTGGGCAGTTGCGTTGCGCACATAACAAACAATGTTTTACCCCACGCGCGCGAGCCTAAGGGAGAATAGCGTAGAATGCATCCCCATAGACAAACAATCACCAAAATGAGCAAACTCCAAATATCGAGATAATATAACCATTACAATTGATTTCATAATTTTTACATAGGATTTGTTCACTCTTAAAATTTTTGATCAATCCACTAAATTAAACAAAATACCATGCATTCACCATTTGTTTCTCACGTGAATGTGTCATTTTGAACCAGATCCATTTTTAAACAAATTTTAAATTCTGTTTTGGTTGAGATATCAATGTAATAGAATGTTGTAAATGTTGCGTCTGTACGTTGAAATGATTTGATATTTCAGTTTATATTGGTTAAAATATCGAAAAAGCTTAAAAAGTGCATATTACCCCAATCTCCCCTACGTATAATAAGAGGTCGTCGTGGCATTCGATTAGGCAGATGCAATATCACTATTACTGCACTGACCCACCAGGTATACATGACATGGATTCAAATTTATGCTTCATATGTTTTACAAACGATATTTGCAATTCCAAGGATTGTTCTTGTTTTAGTGATGCATGCATGATTTATTGTTTGAGTGGATACTTCTCTGTGGAACCGCGATGTATTGAGGAATGCGACGCAGAATGTTTTCCGCTGGAAATGGAAATTTTGAACGAGCTGGAAAGTTTCGACAGATCAATCAGGCACAATAACAACGTCAACTGGAGAATATAGATTCATGTGTACGGACAATGGATGCTTCTTACTTTCGCGTTTTTGTAGCAGAATTTCCACTTTAATTTTGATTATATCTCTGAATTCGTAATTTATATCACACATACGATATCCTCGGGCTTTACGATTGGGTAAAAAAAAACAAATTTTGAGTTTTGACATTACGCTTAAATAAGTACAGATTTCAGAATGGTATCCTGATACCGTTTTAAAACCGTAAAATAAAATATCATTGTAATGTAATTTCGAAATAACAAGCCTTGATACTAAAGAGAACCGTTTTACCTTGACAAAAAATGGACTTTAAAGAAAATCGGCAAGCATGAAAAAAAATTTATAAGGGTACAAACAGGACTGCTATTGTATAAGCGAAAGTCATGACTATTTGAACAAAATGCGAAACTTACGGAAGTAATAAAGCTAAAGGCCAAACTATGAAAGAAATCTTATTTTAATACTTGATTTTGCTTTTACACTTTACACTTCACTCTTGAGATTCTTGATTCTCTTTTTTTTTCACGTTTTATGTTCTATCTTTCAATCTCACTTTATATGTCTCATCTTTCTATTTATGTAGAATTTTTCGCTACTTTTTATAAAAGTATTGTAATATTTGTTGTATTACGGCTAATTTTATAAATAATTGTAGGTACTGATTGATAATTGATATTTTGCTTGTAATAAAATATTTTGGGCACTTCTATGGGTTGAAGAAATAGAATGAATTAATTTATTTATACCTAAACTAAGCTTCAACCCCTGAAAATTTCGTGACATCATCTTCTTCTTCTTCATCTTTTTCAATGGCTCTACATTCCAACTGGAACTTGGCCTGCTTTTCAACTAGTATTCTATTAGCATTTCCTCAGTTATAATTTATAAGCTTTTCTATGCCCACCATTGCATGAGTATGTATCTTGTGTGGCAAGTATTGTAGTTAATCATTATTGATTTATTGGCATTTATCGGTGAGTACAACATCTAAAGCTCAAAGTAAGAGGGAGCGCAACAATGAAGAACAGTATGGATAGGTGTCACAAGCGAGCGACGAGTATGAAGCGAACAGAAATTGAAATTTTAGTAAAGGGCCAGTTGTGAGAACAGCATTGTTGAAATCGCTGTTATTTTGCCTAACGTCCACCCAGGAACGGCTTGGGTGGTTGGATGGTGACTACTCTTACCAAGACAGGCTTCCACCCGAAAACATCCTAGACCAGACCGAGTATCGGACTCGCCATCTCCGGATTGGCAATCCTACGCCTTTGCTCGCCAGGCTACTGGAGACTCCCTTCGGTCTCTAGTACAGGGCCGGTAATAGGTCACTTTCTAGTTACTATGATCAATATTTTGAATCTAGTCATTAAAAAGTCACTATTTGCATCCAAAAGTTAAAGCCACTATTTTTTGATGGAAAATGTTTACTTAATAGCATAGCATATGTGATTGTACAAACCGTGGATGGCTATACAATGCTCAATTAAGCAATCTATTGTATTTTGTTGCAAATTGGTACTTGGATTAGTACCTTTTCCTAAACAGTAGCAGTTTTATACCTCGCCACGTCCTTACAATCACAGAAGGAAGGGAAGAAATATTAGTTCAACATCTACTAGTGAAGATGCAAGGAACCCATACTACCTTCATAGATGTCTCGGAAAGGAAAATTTGTGTTAGTGGGTAAAATGAGTAATATATGGAGCTCTATTCGACAATATAGAGCGTTTGTCAATAATAGTATATGCTGAAAAAATATTAATATATATTCATTAATTTACTTATGAACCACCCAGAGCAGAATAAAGCAACCCGGATCTGGAAAATGTTTTGCATTACATACAAAACGCGTTTAATCGCACACCTATTCACCGAACGCGTAAAACAGAACCACAAACTCGGATTTTGCGAATGTTCTGCGTCCTACCTAAAACACGTCCGATCGCGCACCAATTAATTTACTCACTCGACCACGCGAACTATCTGCTCACTGGGCAGAAACACGATAAAACAGTTACTGATTGATTTTAACTTCGCCCGCACAAAACAATAAAATTGAACCACGCGAACTATTTACTTACTGAGCAGTTCTTACTCCTTGAGTTCTTAACTTGCTTAAGTTCTTAACGTCGCTTCACTTTTGGATATGTATTCAACCATATCCATAATATATTAGTGAAGATCAAGAGACATGGTTAGAGGTTTTTGGGATATCCTGGGTCATCGAAACCGTCTTTGAGTTCAGAACTTGTGATCTACAGCCACGAAACTAGCTTTTTTTCGGCACTAGAAGCTTGGATAAGTATTCAACCATGTCCATAACATATTCCAGAAGACCTAGAGCAATGGTCCCCAGCATGTTTACTATCTGGGCCGCATAGCAATTTTGAACTATTGAAGCGGGCCACAGTACATTTACATGCTTTGTTTTTCAATTCATGTAGAATTTTACAGCTTTATAAAAATGATTATTATTATCTGTTTCATATTTCAGTAAAATTTGTTGTGATGAATCTTCTTTAAATAACATACCTGTAAACACATTTTATTCTACGGGTTTTATTACCGTAGCTGGCGCCGGGAGTGGGTAGGACAGGTAGGACATGTCCTACGCATGAATGTTCCTGGGTGGGACAGTCAAAGCATTGTCCTACCCATGAATTTTGGTAAAAACATATCATTAAGGTGATTTTTTTAGTTACAATACTAGCTGTCTGATAGGTTTGATTTCTAAACCTACAAAAATATCATTAATAAGCGTTTACGTAAATAGTGTACGACACCTTAATCAAAATTTCAACAATAATCATAGAGGTTTCTGGGAGCCTGAAGTAGTAAAATGCTAATTGTTCTTCAAGACTCCAGGAAGTAATTTTTTAATCCCAGAATTCGCGGAGACGAGCCAGCCTAGGGATAAAAGTCTCCTTAATAAAGAAAAAAAATCCCAGAATTGTTCAAAGATGACGAAAGGTTTTCCAGGAGGGATTAAACAGAAATTGTGAGAATTTGGTAATAGGATTGATTCAACATTAATAAAACTGTCTCTCGTTGATCACATTTAGAGCACGTTCAAATGGATCATTAAAAACCAACGAGAAAAAGTTTTGTAGAAATCTAATAGGACCAATAAAGAAAATGGTGGGATCCGCAAACTCTATTGAAAGCTTGGTCAGATTTTCGGAAATCAGAAGCATTCCAAGATGTACAATGCATAGTATAACTAGCAACGGTGTACTTCGTAGATTGGACATCAATATTACTCATGATTCTTTTGCAATTTCTATCTAGATTGCTATCAGATTTCATAGCGGATGTAGTCCTCGATTTCAACCTAAAGAAAAAAAAACACAAAATCATAAGGATTACTATGGAATCTTCACCGTAACTTAGAGAAGAATGAAGTGTTAAGTACCACGGAGTTGCATATTGAGTAAGATAATCGTTGGGTCAAGATTAATCTGCAGCTGACAACGTGGCCATGGAAGATCTTACACCGTAACACACCACGTAGAGCTGTCTACTCAACGTTATGGATTAAAGTACACTCAGCTCTTGTACATGGTTTGGTTTTAGTAGATTAAGATCTTCAGCGTCAATGAAACAACTCCACGAAAAAAATTACAAAAAATCAAAGAGAATTCAGGTGGTATTCTAAAAGCTGTTCAGGTTGAACGAGAAATTAGTGAATTCTAACCGTTACAATAATAATTTTATAAACATGTTTCTAAAGTACAATCTGGCTCACAAAATTTCTCAGAGATTTCTCCTTTTTCATTTCATGAGAAATTCTTTAACCAATTTACAGTCTCTACAGCAGCCACCGGGCGAGTAAAATGTGTCTAGTCTCGAAACAGAGAAGTTGAATAATTAGTACTTGATGGATCGTGCACTTTTAGTACGCATCGCATATTTCGGAAAAGCGCGATTCTTCATGGGCCACTGGAATGTATGGAACACGTGATTAAATGTGCTACGCTTATCAGGCGAGACACATTGGGTGCGCTCGTTACCGTTTTGTGTGCGCTTTGAGGGAAATTTGCTTTAGGGTAAGACTGTATAATGCAATGCGCCCACCTGGCCAAAATGCCCCCCTTTGATTTCTTGAAAACTATAACTAACTAAGGGTAAAACTCAGATGGTACCTTTTAATATTTGTAAAACCTTCAACCTATGTGAATGTGGATGTATTTGTGTATTGCATGATGAAAATAATAGCAATATAAAAAAAGTTACAGTTTTGATGTAACTTTCAATGTTTGTTTGTCCAACATTCTGGAGCGACGCTAGCATACTGTCCGCAAAACTTGCACTGAAACAGTCAGTTAGGCAATAAAATATTTTTTCTCAGTGGTTGATATGATATAAAATTGCTTCTATCTTCAAAAATGTATCGTTTTTCGAAAATATGTTTCACTGGCCAAAACGCCCCAGTGTAGGCAAGGCCAACTGGACACAAGCGCGGCGAGCTTGCAGCAGTTGTTTCCAAATTATGTGGAAATAATTGAAATGTAATTCAATCCTGCTTAAATGAACTTATGTTGTTTTTTTAATGTCAAGCACATAAGGATTTGTAACCTTTTCATTATGGGATTGATGAAATACTAATGAAGGGATATGAAACATTTTTGGTTAAGGTGGGGCGTATTGCCCAGGCACTTTTTGGAATCCATTTTTTCACGGCTTTCCAAAAAAGCTTTATTACATGTTCTCTGTAATACTTTTATATGACTACTCACAGGCAATGCATTTGCGACTTCCTGGACTACCAAATAACATAAAGTTTGCATAAATTGCGTTCAAAAGTAAAAAGTTATCATAGTTTTGCCTTAGAGGGGGCATATTATACCGTCTTACCCTAAGTCTTCATGTTTTTGAAGTAGCTCTGAACAATAACATATTTATTCGATTTCCAAGGCGACTTCTTATACTGCATGCATCTCTGCTTACCCATTACTCTTTTCCAATTTCGAATTGATTATATGTAAAACGTGCATTGATTTCTCAACATCTGAGCTTTTGCCCTAATTTTCCCTATTTGTCCTACCCATGATTTAAAACGTGGATGCGCCTCTGACCGTAGCTGACTTTTAGTTGATACTAACACCTTCTTTTGTAGTAGCGGACTTGACACGAGAAAAATCTTTTCGCAACAACATGTTTTAGCATAGCTTGCAGAACATATTATATTTTCCCAAATGATCATATGTCGTCCGATTCTAAGATTCTGAATTTTTTAAAGGATTATTGATCACTACACACAGCAGTAACGATCCCTTAACCTTATTCTATCGGTCCAAGGACTTTGAATATGCGCATGGAATAAAGAAACTGATAATTTTATTTCCTATTTGGGCAGTCAAAATATTGAAATCTCCCATTTCTGTGTCATTGAACATTTCCGATCAATTGGATTCTACAGAAACATTTTACTCATCAACTAATCGGAGCATGGGAAAAATCTTGACTTTGTTAAATATTTTAGGTACCATCGTTCGAGGGTTCTTTTGACAAATCGGGGGCTATTTTGGACATTTTGAAACAAAAATTATAACTCAAATTACTTTCAAATTGCCATTATCACCATTCGGGTGTTGTGTTGATAGTTGGATGGAAACTTTCTGTTTCAAATTTGATATTTTTTCCGTTTAGTTTTTTTAGAAAATCAAAAATCCAAAGTACCCCTCGGAGTCAAAAGAAGCCTTGCACTACGGTAGTGTAAAGTATGTTGATATTTGACTTATTTTCTGAACTTAAAAATAAATCCAATTTAAATTTTGTCAAACCCTAATTAAAAGTTTCCTCATTTCAGAGCAGTATATGACAACATTAGTTTGACCAGAAGTTCAACATTTAGTTCGTTTGAATCTGCGAAAAAATGGACGAAGTTGCTATTTTCATAGCCCGGGGCAATACCATCGAAGTTGACCTAAGTAACATCTATGAAGTGATGAATTCTCACGCTTAGGATCATAGGGGCGTAATTGTATTGATCGATTTCTCTAAATCGATTTTTTGATCAATCATAATGGTGCAAGCATCGTAATGATGTGAAGTTGACAGATCCCCTGAGTATAAGATTCTGAAATCCTTCGCGGGTCGCAGGAAAAAGGCTTCGAGGACCGCACTTTGAGGATCACTGACCTAGAGACATGGTAAGATGGTTTTGGGACATCCTGGGTTATCCAACCCGTTTTTGAGTTCAGAACTCGTGATTTACAGCCACAATAATAGCTTTTTTCGTCACTAGAAGCTTGGATATGTATTAAAACATATCCACAACATATATATTACAGAAAACCAGGAGATATGATAAGATGGTTTTGAGACATCTTGGGTTGTCCAAGCCGGCCTTGAACTTGCGGTATACAGCTACCACTCTAGTACGCTTCAAGTTTGGATATGTATTCAACCATATCCATAATACATTCCTGAAGTCCAAGGGACATGGATAGATGGTTTTGGGATATCCTGGGTCATAAAAACCGTCCTGTCACAGTGCAAACAAATGCTCAGATCTGAAGTCCCGGACTCAAAGACAGTTCGGATTCGCCGAGAATATTTCAAACAATCCTACGATATCCGTTGACCTCCCGGGAGGTGTAATGGATATAAGTGATTGCAGCTGTATATCTCAAGTTCTGAACTCAAGGATAGATTGGATGACGCAGAAAATTCCAAAACGATCCCGCGACATCTGTTGACATATCAGGAGATGTAATGGATATAATTCAATGAATACCGAAGCTTGGAGTACCGAGAAAAGCTTCTAAGCAGATGTAAATCTCAAGTCCCGAACTCAAGAATAGTTTGGATAGCCCAGAATATCCCAGATTTACCCTGCGATGTTTTTATCACCTTCTACAAGATGTATTGAGCACGGCTGATTACTCAAATAAACTTTTGAGTAACAAAAAAAGTCTTTTTGCAGCTGTGGATTTCAAGTCCTGAACTCAAGGTTATTGTATAGGTTATTGTACATCGCACGGACACATTTGAATAAAAAACTTATTTTGAAACAGTACAATCCGCTGCCAATATACCTAATATTTTCTCTTTCCTAACTTCACCGTGTTCATAACGTTCTAGGTTGTCGTGGGGCCTTGATCGCCCATGCCACATATTTTTCCCTGATAGGGGAGTTAATTTCAAGCAATTTTGCTGAAGACCTCATTCACTTTTATCTATCCTACGATTTTATACATCCATTTTTCTGTTGGGGTCATATGTGACCCCGTGGGCCTAAAAGGGTTAAACTACTATTAACTAGTTTATATTATTGGTCGACATCAAAATCTATTCGAAATCTTAACAATTGAAAATTACAAAAAAAAAAACAGATTAATCCACCTACAGTGAGATTTTGACCCTTCCTTAGTCATTAGGAAATATTTCCAGACTCCAGTATTTAAAACAAGATAAAACTGCTCAGATTCCCACTGCGATTGAGCGTGTTAAGTTACAAAATAATTGCCTACCCAAAGGCGGATGCTATGGGTTGAGTGACAACAAAACGAAATGATAACGCGCTGTACGTCCTGCTGCATATCTATCAGGCGCTCGTCGGATTGAATAGCTATTATAACATGATTAATAACTATCGTAACGCTGGTAGCATATATTGTACTCGTAATTTCCAGAGACCTCGATATTAATTAATCCACAACTAATTAATTAAAACTCAATAGCGTTCAAAAATAAAATGTATGCTGCCTTATGGATGCCTAATTTGGTAAAACTAAACTTTTTTAATACCTTAAAAATGAGTGAGATTTATAAGGTAGTAAATTTCAGAATTTTCACACATACGCACGTGTCTCAAAACATGCTCACATTTGCTATCTAGCTTCCACTGAAGAAATTTTTGAAATTCCTTTAAATTTTTACGTTTTTGCTTTTCTGAGAAGATTATTTGGTACATGCTTCTATCTGTTCCTCAATTAAAATCAATTGTTTCTTTGAAACAATTCAAAATTATAAGCATATTTTCATACCAAACCATTTGTTATAATTATATTTTCAATACTAAAGTGAATTTGTTTCAAATACCATGCATTTTATTTCATAATTTAAGAGATTTATTGATAGATTAATACGAAACACGCATTCGTAACGCATACAAAGTGAAATTATAGACACTTCCGAAGGAAGGGTAAAAAATAATGTAACCCGTCTAAAAGGCCCGGTATTGGGCGTTTAAGTGTTAATTGCGAAGAATTAAATACTCTTCCTCAGTATTATAAAAGTCAGCGGCGTACCATGCAGAGTCAACATTTACGGAAAACCGATAAAAGTGTAATCAATGTTGTCCAATTTATTTATTTATTCCAAACTATCAACAAAATGGGAATCCCCAATCATTTGTTTGTCGGAACCGATAATAATGGGGGGTCCGTAGAGTAGTTGTCTACACGTCTGACTCTGCATCAGATGGTCATGGGTTCGATTCCCACCCCCTCCCCAGCCGTTATAAAGGGAAAAGTCAACATGACTATAAAAGAAAGTAAAAGTCTACGGACATAAAAACAAAAATAACAACAAGTCTTATATGGCAGAATTTCAAATAAGAATGCATAAGGTCGATAAAAGCAGATCACGATTTGTAAACTCCACGGAGTATAAATAGAAATAGGTTGGACATATGGCCAGGGTTGCCACATATACAGATTTTTCTGTATTTTACAGATTTTTGAGGTAAGGCTGTGACCAAGTATCTGTATTTACAGATATACAGATTTTTGGAAAATTTACAGATTTTACAGATTTCTTGAAGATATTAGTACCAAAAATTATTGTATATTACTTTTATGCTAATCTAAAATTATCTTATTAAGAACCATTTAAAGATTAAATAAATTTCAATTTGAAAATACAGAACACGTAGTCTCTGGAAGGTTTCGTTCTTAATTGGCAATTCATGCAGATCAATAATTTTGAAAATCGATCAGATTATGCTCCGGAAAATGTTCAGATTATATTTTAATACATGTGGTTATGTAAAATGCTCTAAAATAATACTAAAAAATCAGGTCTAACAATCATAGATCATATCTGAAATGCTTTGAAACAGTTTATAAGTGCTTCTATTATGTGTGGCTGAATATTAGAACAATAAAGTTGTTCTGCATATGGCTATATTGGATCCGTGGCATATGTTATTCTTAAACATGCCACGTAAATGATCAAATATTAAACCTTGAAAAAGCAAACATTGTTTCTTGTATTTCTTTATTTGTAATTCTTGGAAAGAATTGCGGAAAAAAATGCTAAATATTGACATGCCTGCCTTGTAGTTACGCATAGTATTTCCGGACTTTATCTTTTCAAAACTAATTTTATTAAAGACGAATTTGATTTGGTTCAGATGGATACAGATTTTTTGACTTTGGATACAGATATAAAGATTTTCTTGGGCAAAAATACAGATTTAAATGTGGCAACCCTGCATATGGCCTGCGAGCCAGTCCAGTTAGGTGGGTGTGTGCACAAAAGAAAAGCACCATCCAAACCAGAAAGAAGAAGAAGAAGAAGAACCGATAATAATCACGGTGTCATGAATAATCACGGTGTCATGAATAATCACGGTGTCATGAATTTCAAAACCTGACCCTGGAACCATTTTACTAAGAAAATTACGGTAGGGGAGTCTTATGTCGAGCAAGGTAAATGAAGGCGCATCATGCCTATTTCAATTGATGAGTAGTATGGTGGCACAATAGATCAATTCCAATTATAAACTCTATTTAGAAAAAAAACAAATTGCGTGAAGAAAACAGGATACAAAGGAAGTAAGGGAGCTCAAATCACCGTTGGATAAAAACTAAGAGAAAAGAAAGTATCTAAAAAACTGCTGAATATTGTTATTTTTACAATGAATTAGGCCGATACAAATATTTAAAATCTATTTTGTTTCCCCTGATTTATTTTGCCAAAAAATAATATTTTGAGGGGGCAACAAAATAAAATTCGGATAATTTTGAGGATTTTCAAAATATTTTTTAACAAATCCGAGGAGTTTTTTGATTATTTTCATTTTAATATTTATTTTTTACTATCCCCCCTTCCTTGACCTTTCGGTGACCAGTAGGACAAAAAGTTAATTAAATATATTTGTAACGGCCTTATCGAATTACACCCAATATTTTTTTACACGGTGGGTTTCTCTGTTAACCTGAACTTTCACAGCTTTTTAAATACCGCCTGAATTTTCTTTGATTTTTTGTGATTTTTTTCGTGGAGTTGACTCATATGTCGTTTTCGGTTTTAAACCTGGGTCAGGTCCGACCCCGACTCTGAATAACCGAACGAAAAACGAATCGGGATCGAGTCAGTATGATGGTATTAGTGAGAACTCAAGCCCTATCATCTGTTTTGTTTTCAATTCGCACTTTTATCAGCTGGCAGAAACAGACATATTTTATCTATTGAATTTTGTTATTAGTGTTATTTTTTCTTTGTTTTATGAATTATGGGGGAAATCAGACGTTTCTTCTGTTAATTGTTTAATGACTAAAATGACTATTAATCCATCAATAAATTAATGTGATTAGGAGCTTGTGATGAATGACAACGGCAATATGGATTGCCGTGAAATTAATGCAATCCGTGTTTCCCGATCAGTGACGGGAAATGTCATATCGATGTCATGGGACTAACTTGCTAATAACTTTTCTCACAAGTCATTTACAATTATGATTTTCATATAAACATGTAGCCCTCAAATGACCCGAAAACTTTTCCTAATAGCTATTTTCTCTAAATATGATATTGGCGGCGTGAGAGCCGAATTAGTGTCAGATGACATTAATGTCATGACATTCCGTGACATTTTTTTAATCTCGCTGTCATGACTCACACTTTGTATTTAGAACAATGATCTGTTCGACAAAGTTCTAGGAGCCTTTAAGTACTACATGTTAATCAAAAAATCCGAACTGTAAATGACTTTTGGAAAAAGTTATTTCGAAATTGGTAATAGCAATGCCATGACATTTTTTTGACATTTCCCATCACTGTTCCTGATAAACTATTATGCTGATTCTATATGACTTTTTGGGTAACAGTGATTGTGTTACAGTAGATTTGAATTATCAATTATGTCATTGAAATGTAACAGAACAAGAAAATATGGGAACACTTTGTAAAAAATCCAATACAAAATTTATTTAGATTTGGTGCCTTTTATTTTAAAACAAAGAATCAATTCGTACAAGAGTTGAACAGCATTCTTTTTGCTATTTGCATTCTTTCTGCTATTTTTCTTCCCAGAGGGGACCCTTTGGGAAAAATTGCGATTTCGTCAGAACTACAAAAACCAAATATACAAACGAGGCAAATCATTTTTCACTACAAAATCTAAACAGGAGATTCAACATAATAAATGTCATTGGGAATAAATATGTCATGTCGGTTTTTTTAACGAATTACAATTAAAAACCTTTCTTCCATTTAAAAATGATGCACAATTCGTATGAAAACTGTTTCTAAATTTGTTGAAGGTAACAAAGTTGCTAATGCCTTATAAATGGTTAATGCCAGGGTTAATTCATTATTTGTATATTCTTCAAATCCGTAACCTTGAACAAATTATGCACAGAACTGCAATAATGAATAAAATAATGGTAAGAACATTTTGATATAAATAACTTCATAGCGGCAGATAATCTGGTACGCTATTTTCCCATTGATAGAGCAATTATACCTAAAGTATATGTACGAATACACAACGTAATAGTGAATAAATAGCAGCTACCTTCTCGTCACTGCATTTTATAAATCACATTTTCAACAAAATGTTCAACCCCAAGTTCAACCCTCATTTTGTTTATAATGGAGCTACCATCTGAGGTAATCATCGAAAAATATGTCAATATCTGAATCCGATTCACCATCAGAGAAACTTGAAGACAGCACAACATTAAAATAATCAATTTTTGCGTGGAAGACAGCAACAAAATTGATAAATTTAACAAATGAAACAAACAAAATCAAATACCCATCCGTGTCTTTTACGTTTTCATTTTCCTTTAGCGTAAACATAAACATCAGTTTGACAGTTTGTGTTCGAATGTATTGGTGAATCTAGGTTGGATCTCGATAAATCGGCAGAGCGAACCTCACTTATTTTGGGTCGGATCTGGTGCGGATCGCGATCCAACCTGAACGAATAACCGAACGTTTTGACAGCTGTTAGAGCGGATCCGGTGCAGAACTAGGTTCGACCCAGCAATAACCGAAAACGACAATAGTTTCATTGACGCTAAAGATCTTAATCGACTAAAACCCACACGTGAAAACAAAGAACTGGATGTATTACTTGAACTTAATTGTTAATTACTTGCTAAAAAGCGTTTTGACCGTGCGTAAAAAATAGGCTTCATAAAAACAAACTCTGGACCAAGTGCAACTGATCGTGTAGAAAAAAGTCGCTAGAGTAAAGGTTTTCTTTAAGGTGAAGGTTGGTTGAGTACCCAAAACAAAACTCTTGAAGTATTGTTGCAATATACCAATTAAAGAGTCCAATTTAAAAAGTGAAGTTTGATATGCATCCCATCAACGTTTCGGGTTGATCCTGTGCGGAGATGTGTTTAAAAACTTGTTTTAAATTGCGCTGTGAGAAGAAGAGAAGTGTAATCATAATCGCGGAGGGATATACAAATGGCATGAAACTGCTGATTTATCCGAAATTTTGAGCTAAAGTACATAGGAGCCAATTAAGAAATATGTTCATTATGACGGGAAGTAAATTCATAAGCTGTGGAGAAGTTAGTAATTCGTATATTGAACGCTATTCGTAGCATTTGAATGTTTGAAGAGTCGAACCAACGATCATTTTCTTCGTATATGACCTAAGAACGTAACCGGCATTGTTATTGGCTTATTAAAATACATGAGCATTGAGCTTCTAAAACGTGTACATTGAGAATAGATAACTAATACATACCAAGCTTTTTTCACTTAGTTGTCTGTACAATTTTGCAAGTTCTAGTCTATCACGGAATAGTAACTTCGAATTGCAGGATCATATGGTCATTCATATTACTCGCAACAAATTGCATTCGGCGGTTAATTCATTTTTTTTGTCGTCAGTATATTCAAATATAATATATTAACAATATAGCTCACTTCATAAATCTCCATATATTAGGCAACGGACAGCATAATCACACCATCTTGCGTCACAAAGGGTAACTAACGCCTGAAAACGATAGCCAAGGGGTTCCATAATTGCAAAAATTACACTTAATTTACAATGTTTAACCATTTGAATACAATTTTTTTTTAATTTATTTTCAAACTAAGGTATCAAAATGGGGTCAAAGGATAATTTCTAGCATATTATTTCGACATGTTATACTGCATATTGCATTCTACTTTTAAACACCCCTCGGAAGGTCTCTTTATTACATTGCTTGCCCTTTGTGATACCGCGTCGCTACTGTGTTGTCCGTTGGAATCAGCCAGAGTGAACTATATTGTTAATATAGTATATTTGGTATATTGTACCACCACTATGTGAAGCTGTGTCTGTGATTCTGTTGTATATTCGTGTGTAAGGAAGGTATTCCAAATTTAAACAACTGGTATTCCCAGCAGAAGTTCTAAAACCAATTATAATTATATTGTTTTGAGAAAACATCACATCATCAAAACATCACATCATCAGAAAAATAGACTACTAGTAGCTGTTACTTAATCCTCTCATTCTCCACGAAACAATTAACACTTAATCATAACAGGGAAAGTCAAGAAGGTGTCATGAATTATGATTTAAGTCTCGCATAATTCATCCCAATATTCTCCTTCGCTTTAAATGCTCCAGTAAAATTCCCCACGCAAAACAGCTATTAGTATATATACATACCTATGGGTGCCACCAGTCCGCTCAGCATGGCGCAGTCAGCAACGGTTAACACGTTGAATCCGACCATAATCGCCAGTAAGTACATCACCACCGGCTTCATCTTCGACCTCGTCGTGGAGGTCATGGTTGCGCAAATTGATAAATTAAATTTTATTCCAAATAAATAAATTAAATAAATACACTCTCCCGGTTGCAGGTAATTCACACCGGGATTCGCCAACAAACCACCCACGCAAACGGTCACGTGTGCGGAAGTGTGTGCACTTTTATTTTTGGAAATCGAAACCAACCGTCGATCGGTACCGTGAGACGAGGACGAAGATCACACACTTTTCGGAATGTCGTATTGCACGCCAACTGGCAACTCACTCTGTGACCTTCCTTAATTGCAGCATCGTAGTCGACATCGGAATTCTACACCGGCGGGGCAGTTTCGTTGCTTCCAATCTGCACAACTGGCCACTGTCACTGTCGCGGCGAATTTATTCATATTTCCGGTTCACTTGTCTGTTCGGTTGAAACGGCCATAAAATATAATCACTTGCTATTTTCGGAGAACTTTGTACGTGATAAAAAAAAACATTCGCAGTGCACAACTGAAGATTAGTTGATTAGACAAGTGTATCATGAAAGCATATTTCAAGTGCCTAGGGCAATAAACTGATTGTAACCTATGGATAACATATACAGCATTTATCTAAACAATCAAATATCAATTTCAATCGATCCAAGTTTTCAAAAAGAAGCTCAGAATTCTGAAGAAAATATTGATATTCAAAACACAAAAGAAATTAATCGAAAATCGTAATTTATATCAAAAAGATAAGTAACCTCCTATTCGTACAAAAGTCCTAACATATCTATTTTATCTATTTTGAGACTTCTGAACCCTTAACACTATGTTCTACATTTATAGGGACATCCTAATTTCGTAGGATAAAATTTATTTTAACCTTCTATTGCACCGACTTTCACCACTTTATTACGATAAATTAAGGGACTTACTGCCTGTAATCGCATAGCTGTTCCATATGAATAGAAAACCCAGCAAAGATGGGATAAATATGCGGTTACAGGCAGTTTAGTTAACGAAGCTAACTGAAGATTTGAATTATTTTTAAACAGTTCAGTTCAATAAAGAAACATTTTTTTATGAATCAAGTCAGCAAGGATAAACTCATAAAGGTTTCCAACATCTTTTGGATGCAATCGTTATCCGAAGCATAGACAAAATGCAGGATTTTTTTTATTCATAGAAATCAGAGAACATTCGATATACCTAGTTCTGATGAAAGAAATTAGGTCGAAAAAGAATTATCGTATGTAGTATGATGTCATCCATTAAAGAATTATTTGAGAACTGTGTGAAATTTGCTTTCATTAATATTTCTGATATCGCATATTTCTAAATAAGGCATTGAAGAGCAATGGCAGTGAATCTAAAAGTTTGTGGTAAATAAAAAAATCGCACTACTGTGGACAGATAGAACATGTTCCTCATTTAACTCAATTTGTAACCCAGTGCAACACAACATATCCAACGTAAGATTTCTTTTCTCAATACCCAACGACAATTCCGGTATTCCGGTATGGATATTCGCCTTAACAAGCCGTGAGAAATTCGATACACACGCTTAAAATGACTTACATATTTTTGTGTTCCGTTCACACAAAACGGGCCTCTCCTGGAACAACTCATATTATGAGTAACTACGATGTTACTCATTTTGGTGTAACTCGATGGCCGATGATTTTCGGTGAGTTCATTTTACACAGCGAGAGAGCAGTCGGAAATCGAACCTAACCTCAATTGTATGCTTTCAAATTAATGTTTAAGTAAGCCAACTTTTCCATACTTATTCGGAGGCTTCTCCAATCGTTTTGATCAACAAAACAAAGTGCGATGATTGTATTCGCACTTTTTTTTTGTTTCGCCATCAAAACAAAAGGAAAAACCTCCGAAAAAGTAGGATTTCTTGCAGCACATTCTGCACACGTTCGCCATCATAGCGACCTGAAGGGACTTTGACAGTTCAAGGCAAACTCACTTACACATATCATGCACATGTGAGACAGTACACAGCGACTGCTTATGTTTCACACAAAATTTTCACTCATAGTGAGAGTTGGCCAAGGCGTCGCCGGGATGTGTGAAAGCTATTCCTGCCATGTGTCCTTGACTTTACGCGTGCACACCAGCATCCAAGACCACCAACCGTTGCTTCGTTATTTTTCCTTTTTATTCACTTCCAGCAGCGGAAACGTATATCCTTGGGGTTAGCGAATTTCCGCGCACGTAGACAGCAGAAAGCAAAATTTCCCTCGACAGGCTCCCCAACGACAAAAAGAAATTTCCTCTCCGCGGTTAGAATAATATATTTTTCGCAACTTGCCACTTATCACATCTGCTAGAATTTCCTCTCACCGAAGGATATATGGAAGGATCTTGCCGGAGAGCGCTCGCCTTAACTACATTTTCACTGATACGCGAATATTATTTGTATTTTTTCCTGGCACACTCAATCTCACACTCCTCCATCGCCACCCTACCGCTGTAACCCACCCTCATGTAGGGTTCAAAACCGTGGAAAACAATCCTTAAACCAAGATATTCACGGATCCAAAAAAAACCCTAGGACACGACACGCGATACCGGTCTGGCGCTTCGAACTGCTCTCGGACGACTGACTGGCGACTGCGGATGGCCACGCACCACAATCCACCGGCAACAGACCGACCGAGAACCTCCGTCGAATTTCACGCAAACGCGATCCCGAAATCGCTGTTGCTCCTCTCTTTCAATATCTGCTCTGTTGATGGATATCGTTCTGTGCGGCGGCGGCGGCGTTACATAGACAATGTGCATGTTGCGAAAGGGAGAGTGCGCCACATTGAGCATAGATAGAACGGAGCGCACCCAGCAGCAAGAACCAAACGAGCCAATTCGACGACGACAACGACGACGGTAAGAGAGAACTTTTGCCAAAGCATGGCCCAATATTGAAGCACAGTGACAATAACAGAGCATAAAAGCGAAGCATAACGAACCCAAACATGCACGCGGTGGTTACGGATGAGAAGTGTACAAATAGCATACGAACCGCGAAGATAAAACCCGGAGGGAACGCCAGGAAATAAGATTGAGAGAATCGGATATTTTTGGACAGCAGGGTTACCAGCAGTGAAAGTGTTCCGAACATTCACGTGACGCTGAACGCGCTTAAGTTGTTTTTTATCAATGAATTTATTCGGATTTAGGATTGGGGTTCTACATGCATTTAAAAATGATAGAATCCTTCGTAGCCTAGTTAAAAGCACAACTAGTCACGAAAAACATTGACTGGCAAAAATTTGCATCGGCGGTAAAAATTGGTATTGAAGCAACTGATATTCTTCCTCCACTGGATGAGTATCGATTCCTTACCGAATTGATTCATAAAAGCGCACTAGAAGCTCAGAAACGACGCGTTCCAAGTACATCTGTCATGAGAAGACCAGCCACACCTGGATGGGATGATGAATGTACTAAGTTGTATTCCGAGAAATCTGATGCCTTCAAGGCTTTCCGTAAACAAGGAAGGTCTGAGCTTTTCGAAGAGTATTTGAGGCTTGAAAGAAAGCTAAAAAATCTTCTCAAGGCTAAAAAACGTAGCTACTGGCGACGTTTTGTCGAGGGACTATCACGAGAAACCTCAATGACAATACTTTGGAAAACGCATTTCCACCAACGAGAGTGAAGAATACTCCAATCGATGGATATTCAACTTCGCAAAAAAGGTCTGTCCAGGTCTGTCCAGATTCCGTACCAGCTGAACCGCTATTTCGAGAATCTACGCTTGATCCCGGTTCTTTGGGTGGACCATTCTCAATGCTGGAACTATCTATGAATCTTCTTTCATCGAACAACTCTGCTCTGGGATGCGATAGCATCAAATTCAATCTTCTTAAAAATCTTCCAGATATCGCAAAAAGACAATTACTTGACCTGTACAACTGCTTCATGGAGTACAACATCGTACCTCCAGAATGGCGACAGGTCAAAGTAATAGCTATTCAAAAGCCTGGGAAACCAGCGTCTAATCACAATTCATACCGACCGATTGCCATGCTATCGTGCATGAGGAAATTATTGGAGAAAATGATCCTTTCAAGAATTGACCATTGGGTCGAGCAAAATGCATTACTGTCAAATACTCAATTCGGTTTTCGAAAAGGTAAAGGAACAAATGATTGTCTAGCGTTGCTCTCTTCAGATATACAGCTGACCTATGCGCACAAGGAGCAACTGGCTTCAGTTTTCTTGGATATTAAGGGCGCTTTTGATTCTGTTTCCATGTACTGTACTGTTTCTGTACTGTCGGAAAATCTGCACAGTAGTGGATTGCCCGTTATTTTGAATAATTTCTTGTACAATTTGTTGTCAGTAAAACACATGAACTTTACTCTCGGCAATCTAACAACTTCTAGAAATAGCTACATGGGCCTTCCCAAGGTTCATGTTTAAGTCCCTTGCTTTACAATTTCTATATTAAAGATATTGACAATTGTTTGGAAGGACAATGCACGCTTAGACAACTTGCAGATGATGCCGTGATCTCCCTAAGAGGTTCATGTGCAAATGTCCTGCAAAGACCATTGCAAAAATCCTAAATAACCTGACTGTTTGGGCCAGACATTTAGGGATCGAGTTCTCTCCGCAAAAACTCAATTGGTTGTGTTTACTAAAAAACGGTACCCAGCTCAACTGAAACTAAAGCTGTTGAAAGATGACATAAACCAATCTTTATCTTCTAAATACCTTGGGGTCTGGTTTGATTCCAAGTGTACCTGGAAACCCCATATTGATTATTTGTTAGAGAAATGCCGAAAAAGGATCCATTTTCTCCGTTCTATCTCCGGAACTTGGTGGGGCGCTCACCCGGAAGACCTCATCAAACTATATAAAACGACTATTCTCTCTGTTTTAGAGTATGGCTCTTTCTGCACTCAGCAGTTGAGTGTCACCTGATCAAATTGGAACGAATTCAATATCGTTGCTTGAGTATTGCTCTTGGCTGTATGCATTCAACGCATAACATGAGCCTGGAGGTGCTTGCTGGAGTCACTCCTTTAAAGCACCGTTACTGGGAGCTCTCACTTAGAATACTGATCAAATGTGGAACAAGTAACACACTTGTATTAGAAAACTTCGATAATATGCTTGAACTGGTTCATCGTTCAAGATACCTGCGAGTCTATCTCAACTACATATCGTCAGATCTCTGTCTTCCATGTTATAATCCACCTCGAGTTAACTTCATCAACGACAGTTCCTCCATTGAATACGATCTGTCCATGAAACACGCTATTCAAGGAATACCAGATCATCTTCGACAAATATCTATCCCTTCCATTTTTTCTGAAAAATATGAACATGTCAATTGCAATAACAGATATTTCACTGATGGTTCTCGCATTAACGGATCCACTGGCTTCGGTGTTTTCAACGTAAATTCAACCACCTTCCGAAAACTTCAAGAACCGTGTTCGGTTTATGTTGCTGAGCTGGCAGCAATTAATTTCGCTTAAGGATAATTTCCGATCAGCCCGTAGACCATTATTTCATCTTCTCGGATAGTCTTAGTTCTATCGAGGCACTCCGGTCGATGAAACCTGTTAAGCACGCATCTTACTTTCTTACAACTGTAAGAGAGCAGATGCGTGATTTGGTCGAAAGATCATTCAAGATTACCTTTGTATGGGTCCCATCCCATTGCCTAATCTATGGCAATGAGAAGGCGGACTCGCTAGCAAAGGTGGGCGCACAGGAAGGTGAAGTTTATGATAGACAAATCTCGAACAACGAGTTTTTCCCATTAGTCCGTCAGAGTACTCTTCAAAATTGGCAAATGATTTGGTCAAACAATGAACTTGGACGGTGTCTTTTTTTCATAGTTCCTAAAGTTTCTGCGCGAGCGTGGTTCAGAGGTGAGGACTTAAGTCGAGGCTTCATCCGCACGATGTCGAGGCTTATGTCCAATCACTATTCACTAAACGCACATCTCTATAGAATTAACCTGGTCGATAGCAATATATGAAGGTGTGGAGCCGGTTACGATGACATCGATCACGTAGTTTGGTATTGCACGGAAAATGGCGCCTCAAGAGAGCAATTATTGGATACCCTTGTGGCCCGAGGTAAACAACCCTTCAGGGAAGTTCGAGGTGTTTTGGGAGATCGCGATGTGGTTTATTTGCAGGCCATCTATGCCTTTCTTTGCTCGTCTGACATCAAAGTCTAATACTTCAATTTTTCTTTCTCAGTTTTTTTTCCTTGTCTCTGTCTTATTGTTCCGTGTACCATGAAGCTCTGGCCATCCGGAAGATGCTCCCTGAAGAACCAAAACCCAACCACGACGCTACGCCAAACCAGACATGACGTCAAATACCCGGATGAGCAGCTGAAATACCTCAAACCTAAATCCCAACCCCGTCCATCACCAAATTACGCAATCTAACCTTGAGTCGCCACGAGTATCTTGGTCTTTGTCCCTTTCCCTTACTAACTGTTGATAATAAGATGATATCGATTGTAAATATCATTAATAGTCTCGGCTCCGTTAAGTGTTATACACGCCTGAGCCTGTCAAATACACTGTATTCTGTTTTTACACTATTTACATTTTCTCGATTTTCCACTCATCCTAAATGTTAAACGTAGGGGAACTGCTCCTTGAATTCATACCATGTACCCAAATCAATACCATCCGAAAACAAAGGATTGGTGCGCGAATTGTTTTATTTCTCATTTTTGTGATTTTTTTCAGCAGTGAGCACGCCGGAAAACAACAAAACACGAAACAAATTGAGCCTAAATTGCCTGTTTTGCGAATGTTATTGATATAGGAGCATGTTATTAATAATGGAACAGATACCCTATATTAATTATCATGTGATTTTTCTTTGATTTATTCTGGATTTTTTGAAACATGTTGCGAAGAGTTTGGTGGCAAATTGAAGTCACAAGATCAAAAATACGAGCGAAAAAAAAACGTGTAAAAACAAAATCCAAGATTACTGAGGGTAGTGAGTTCGAGTCCCATCGATGGAAAGTGGTTACCTCCAATACATTTTCAAACCAAAATCTTCCACATAATTTACATATTCACATCTGAGTTTTCAGAGCATTGTAAATTAATGTCCATGTCGGGTGGTCCAATACTCGAAAAATAGGCAATTAACTTTGATTGAACTAAAGATTTTCATATTTTTTCTTCTATGAATGAGGATGTTTTTGGTTTTATTGCAAACTTATGTTGTCCATAAAAGCGACTAATGAATTTCATAACAGCGACTTATGATTGATATAAGTATTGAAATTTTGAAAAAAAATCCATTTTCAAAATAGCGTCAACTTTGGTTTTTCGGAATCTATTAAGGTCACTCCTGACGGAATCCAATTTTCAAAGTACTCGCGTTTTCATGGGCACACCATTCGATACGGAAGCAACGCACAACTGTCATTTTTATTTTTTCACGCATGCTGCGACGCAATTGTGTGTTGCTTCCGTATCGAATGGTGTGCCCTTGAAAACGCGAGTACTTTGAACATTGGATTCCGTCAGGAGTGACCTTAAACGCGTTCTCTTAACCTTTTTCACTTCATAAATTATTTCGGTTGTTACTCTTATTCTAAAGGATAACTGTTTGTATTCTCTATATTGAGACAATTTTTAAATTATGGAGATTTGTTTTTCAGGTAGTAGCGATGGATTTGAAGGCATTTGAATTTGCATAATCATTCCGCACAATGGTCATGATTTAAAAAAAATCTATTTGTTTTGGAAATTGTGATACCTTATCATTTATTGTTACTATTTTTTAGCTTCAAATAATTGTTTCTCATTAGGTTTCATTTTTTCGTCATACATATTGGTTTTTCAATGCCAAAGGGAAGATTCAATGATGATTTTCGAAACAAATTACCTGCAAAAGAAAAAATAAATATGTATTGTTTATTGCTATATGTAACCTTCATAAAAAATGTTAAGTTTCCCCTTCACCATAAAATTTATTAATTTCAATTAGGTGAAGGTGGGGAGACTTGATCCCCGGGACACTTGATCACCCCCTGTTTTATCGAGAACTAAAGAAGTTTTGTTCTAGCATATTTTTAGTATAGATCCTCTAAGCAAATGACTTTTATGTGGTGAGTTATTCTTCCTAAAGATGTTTTTATTGGCCACGCAAAATTTGAACAACTTTTCATAACAATGACCAAATGCTTTCGTTTTTTCACAGCACAAAGCCATGAATATGCTCAATGATCTGTGCTGATGGATATGTCAACATTACATCAAAGTTCAAGGATATTTGGATTTGAAGTTATTGCCTCAATATGGGGACACTTAATCCCTTAATCCCCATTAGTCATCCATAAAAAAATTTGGCGAAAAAGTTCAAAAAATTATAAATCTATTTCTACTCAGCTTCTAATTTTTTGTAGATTTGACAGATTTGATGAAGGGTTGGCAGGAAAAATGATGTATTGCGTAGATATCATAAAAAGGGGATCAAGTCTTTAAAATTGCATGTGCTGTCGAATTTAATAACAAAAATCGTTCATGTAGCAACCACAGCAATTCAAAAATTCCGCGTATTTTGGAGGAAAAATGTTTTAAATTTTTTTTATCAAAGCAAGTTCTTGGAGAGGGATCAAGTAAGAAATTAGGAGAAAGAAGTTAGTGGGAAGTAAGAAGTGGACGCATCACTTCTTATTTTTCACATCCACTACTCAATTAATACTTCACACTTTTCACCTTCACTAATGCTACGTACACACCAGTCAAGCAGTTCGACGAACATTGACTCCACCCCCAAGAAAACGCTTCGGTTGCTGCTTTGTTGGAACGTGTGTGAAGTTGTTCGAACAACCATTTGACAGTTGGGGGCTCGGTTGGAAAAATTAAAACGGTTTGATTTTGGTTTCAGTTGTCGGGGGGGGAGTCAAGGTTCGCCGAACATGTTTGGGCATTTGTAGTGAAGTTGTAGAAACCCCCATATACTTTTTGATGGTTGATGCTCGAGATGGTGCTTCGGTCGTTCGTGTGTGATATTGTTGGTCGAATAAATTGATTGTTCGTGTCGGTGTTGATAAAAATTGATGAATGTTTGAATAAACGGGAGGTGGAGTCAATGTTGGTCGAACTGCTTGACCGTGTGTACGTTCCATAAAGTTCGACCAAACGACATTTTTGGTTATACAACCCGTTCAGCAAACAGTGTATTTGTTAGTCAAAAACGGCTTGATTAATTGACGAACATAAAAAATAACTTCCAACTAAGAACATTTCTTCGTCCAATGAAATCTGTCGCGCTCGGACTGGTCAAGTCTAGGGATCCTATATTAAAAGATGGGCGAATACTTGTCCAGGCGATTTAGCAACGCTGTTAATTTCGTAAACAAACACTGCCAGCACTTGCCGTAGCGTAAAATTTTGTAGCTTGTACATGACTTTGCAATCGATAACTCTTTTCGATTAGATTGTCTATCATCCAACCGTGCAGTATCACTAAAATAAAAGTACAGTTGATCAAATCATTCATAAATCTCAATCATTGAGCGCTCCCGCGCGAACTAACTTGTTTGCAAGTTAAAGGATTGCATCACGTCTGAGTTTTTTATGCTAAAATGGATCATTTCACTCCCATAAAACCATTTCATTCCAAAAAGTGTTTGAAATCAATTTGGGGGCAATTTATTGTTTACACATACGCAAGAGTGTAAGATGCATACACTCCCGGCCAAAAGTTTGGGTTCACCCTCGAGAAATATAGGCAAAAGTTTTTGGAAAGTGAGTTTCCAAACAAAACATCAAGAACTGTACTTCAGACAATATTCGGCTAAAATTGAATTAAATCGCATATCAGGAGAGTGAACACAAGCTTATGACCGAGCACTTCTTCCAAAAGGCGGTGCCAGTGAGCAGTTATATTTGAGTATATTGTTCCATGTGAGTTCTGACGTATTTTGATGCGAAGTATTTTTGGCAAACATGCATGCTGTGGTAGAGTCTTCCAAAAGTTTTCTTTGTATTCAACCTGCTCCAGCAATGCAAATAATAGAATGCGTATACAGAATATGTTTTAGGCCATCCAAGAAAACCTTGGAGTTAAACACTCTGAAGTTTCCACGGAGAATTCTTTGAAATTTTCACGGGAGATTCTTTAGAGAATTTCTTATTCCAAGAGCACATTTTTTAGAATTACCACCTAAAAATTGGTATTTGTTATGGATTTTTTTTTAATTTTCACGGGAAATTGTTTCAAATTTTTAAGGGAAATGGTTTAGATATTCTTCGGAATTTGTACAGAACAAGTAATACGGCCAAAAATGTCGACCAGGAGGGTTTGTTGCCTTTCGGTCCTTCTCGTCGATTGACGAAAGAAAAGATATTTTAGTTACCAGATAAAGATTGTCGCTTCGGCCCCCTTTGTTCTACTGTCCGAAACATGTGTGGTACCTAACTGTCAAATCGTATGTATTTTTCCTCCATTGATGTTCCGGACAGCGACGACAGCGACAATCTTTATCTGGTAACTAAATATCTTTTGACGAAAGTCATTCGGTGGAAATCCTTTTTTCAAATGCCACTTGATCGAATAACATGTTAAGGTAAGAGTTGCCAACTTCCTTTCCCCGAAACATTTGTCCGAAAATGGCGTTTGGCCGAAAATGTCGTTAGGCCGAACGGACCAAAAGGCTAAAAATATCATTTGCTATAGCGTCATATGGAAAGAAATATAACCTCATTCAGCTAAATGGCCCTTTCTGTTAAATGAGCATTTCGACCAAGCAATATGTTTGGGCCGACTAGTCGAGTCAAACACGAGACACTGAAGACGACTTTACTGTTGAGGTCGAAATACGTATCTGTCAAGGTACAATTAAGTGGTGGAATTAAATGGGATTGTACAAACTCGTCTTATGACAAGTTCATGAATTTGCCATCTTTATGAATGTTTGATTTTGGATCGCTTAGAAAAACGAGAACGGCACTATCACCACTAGGTGGATGCCTCTGGCTTTTTGATATAAGTCTGGCACATACTGGGTACGTTACGGCTGCATTTGCCTTGATTTTGTGTTAAGTTGTGCCAAACACGACTAATATTTTCATCTTTGTATAAAGGGTAAATATATGACTCCGGATAATCGAGCCATTTTCTCCGGTTAATCGAGCCCCGGATAATCAAGCCTCCGGATAATCGAGTCCGCCCTGTACCACAACATTTATGTTTGTCAAAAATACTACGCACCAAAATACATCAGATCTCACATGGAACAATATACTCAAATATAACTGCTCCTGAACAATTTTGTCCAATACAACTTGGGTGTAGGTACGAAGGATCTCAAGCTAGAGCAATGTTTCACACATGCAAGAATATTGCAAGCACACTAGCGCTGCCTAGTTGTAAAATTCACAATTATTTTTTCGTCACAAGACAGTCCATTCCCACTAGATAAACTTTACTAAAGACATAATTTTTAGAAATTTTAAATTTGTGCTGTAGGAATATTCACAATTTATAAAATTCCATATATCGGAATGAGTTGGTCTAAAATAATGATTTTATATATACCACCACCTAGCGGCCAAGTTCTAAACTAATCAATGCCTCATGTCAAAGCACACACCTTCCTGCATAACCTTTTTGAAAACATGCAGTTCATAATGGGTAGAATTTTCAGATACAAGCAAAATGTGCATAAAAATACTGGTTTTGTACCCTTTTTTACGAAAATCCCTCCCCGCAAGGTACCCGCCCATGATCACTCTTAGGTAACGTCCTGAAAGATGATTAAATTATCTTTCGAAACTGCCCATAAAATCCAAAATTGGTTAAACAAAAAAAAAATTTTAAAGCAATTTCAATTTGGGGTTAATATGACCCCAGAACACAGTCAAAGTAAGTTTTTTTTAAGCACAGACGGAAGGTTAAAATAAATATGCTGAAGCATGGAATGTGCCAATTCTTTCAAAATATCTTCTTTTTTTCTATCTTTTGTCATGCATTAGGAAATATTTACGACCGAATAGAACATTCCCTGTCACCCTAACCATAATCCATGGCACTGCTGCATTGCATTACGTTTTCGTTCCGGAACTGCCACTTGTTCGTGTCCCTTCAGCATTCAGTTATGTGCTGTGAAACTGCATTTTGCCGCCTTCAACATAAATGTTTATGTTTCCTTTTCTCCCTTTTATTCGGGAGTATATTCTTATTAGATGTACGTACATCGTATATGTTTTAATGCCGGTCTTTTGAAATTTTATGCAGAAAGAGCAAAAAATCTCATAAAAAATAATTTGCATTTCATAGTCTTAGTTTTCATATCTATTTAAAATTAGAATAAATAATTACAACTGCATTGAAATTCACGAGAGTTTTTGTATTAGGGTTTGGTACTTCATCCCATATCATCCCAAACAAAGCAATGAAAAGGAACTTGATTTGTTTCTTATTTTTGTGATTTTTTTCATGAACAAAGATTGTTCACTGGCTTCGTTAACTATTTTTAGTTTTTTTAATAACTATAAATGTGTACCAACAATAAAACAACAGAATCATAGGGAATTGAGAAATTATTTGGAGCATGAAGTAGTTATTTTTTGTTTTCATTTATAATTTATTTGGTATTTCCTGCCGTTGGTTTCTTTTCAATGCTTCTCGAAATACTGAAGATTTTGCGCGCATACAGACAGCATTCTGTAAGTAGGTGTATTCTGCTCCAAAACACAACGGTGTGCGCGGTTTCCAACATAAGAACGGGAGTGAAAGCATAGCGCCGCTACATTGCATAATAAAACCTGGAGAAAGAAAACAAAAACAACATGAACATATTGCTCCTTGGCAAATTACAACATAGACAAAAATATTATACGATATGCTCTCTGAAGTTTCAACATAAACGAGAGAGAGCAATAATGTCGCGAGTGAGAGGAAACACAAACGCATGTAGCGTGCGATAATGTCGCAAGAATTCTCTTCTATCTGTTCGTTGCACAAATCCAAATCAAACAAAAACATCCCTCTTTTCCATGCAGGGCATAGTTTTCAAGCAAGCGAGCATAACACACATCATGCGATAGGCATATGATAGGAACAGTATCGGGTATTCGGGTGGTTATAATTTTGAACTTTCGTCCCCTGATGCGAAGCCGTGCAAACTTCCAAAGCTCCGATAGTTACTCCAAACCTCGATTGCGACGACAAAGTTCTTATTGGCGCTTTGACGTTGCATGAAGAAGAAGAAGCAGAAAGATGATATTTAAAAAAAGGCATAGGAAGGCATTTTTAAAACTCTTCCTTAAAATCTCTAAAAGCATTAAAATGGTTAGCAGTACGGGCTTCGTATGCTTTCCCTTGAAGATTTTTCTAAATATCATCTTTCTGCTTCTTCTTCATGCAACATCTATTCACCAATGTGAAGGCAGGATACCGGTGGAAGATACTTGATATGGAAAAATATCTTCTTACTACTTCCGATGACTTCTACGAGGTTGTTGTATTAGAGTAAACCTGGCTGGGTTCTGTCTATAGTCAGGTTGCAACCGTGGTCCTAAGTTCTTCGCAGCAACTGAAACTAAGAACAGCCGCAAATCATCTGGAGGTAGCGTCGTTATGAAGGTGGGAATGTGTCGAACGAATTCGATAAATTTCGTGGCGGTTATTACAGATTAGTGCTGTCCAATATGAGCAGCAAGATTTTTTTTATGTACAGGTTATCCGACTTCGTCAGTAGATGGGAATAAACAGCGCGGGGGGGAAGCATACATTTTCAGTGCAAAACGTAAACAAACGAGCATAAATTCCATACAAAAATCCAAGATGGCTGAGTTGGGGATATTGACAAGTCGGATAACCTGATGTACATAAAAAAAATCTTGATGAGCAGTTCGAAGTTATTCCCATCTCTCTCATGTCCATTTATTGACAAAAAAAGAACCGGACGGGAACAACTTCGAGCTAATTGGAGCTGCTCGTTGGACAGCATTATTATCTCCGCATTAATGCTAATGCCCCATATCCATGCAACACATGTGTATAAAATGGCATCCTGCTGCCAAAGCATCCTCTCACTTAGGCAAAAGCTCCGGTTCTCCGGTTCCGGTCCTCTGACATTTTTACCGAAATCGTTTTGGAGATAGGCAAATGAACAGAGGAAGGTTTCTGGGCTCCCCCACGATGATGACTTTTCACTAGGGAGTCGCCCTTAAGTTCGTGGTCTTACAGTAACGGTGTCATTCTTATTCGCATGCCTGGATTTGTGATTATTAGTTAATCTGGAGGAAAAATCTCCGCAGGTCTTCTGAGCATCTTGTGTAATGCTTCTCAATTCATTTTAGTATGCAAAATTGTAAAAAACAGCTTAACCTACCAGAAGTTCAGATTGACATTAAATTTGTTCCTAACCAAACTGGTAATCTTTTGGTACACATTCAGTTTCAAGCACCTTAAGGTCACTCCTGACAGAATCCAAGTTTCAAAGTGCTCGCGTTTTCGAGGGCACACCACTCGATACTAGGGATCCTATAGGATTCCTACTCGATACGGAGGCGGCGAACAACTGTCATTTTTGTTGATTCAGCTTTGCTTTGCTGCGTGAAAAAATAAAAATGACAGTTGTGCGTTGCTTCCGTATAGAGTGGTGTGCCCCCGAAAACGCGAGCACTTTGAAACTTGGATTCTGTCAGGAGTGACCTTAACGGACAAAGTTCACTTTTGCGCTCACACCATACCAAAAAAATACTTAAAATGCGAGCTGATTAAGCCAAAACATCCCCTCCTTATCCGAGCTTCTGGGTGCTTTTTTTCTCGATTAGATCCAGTAAGAGGGAGATAGGAACGGTTCCACTGTAATATTCTTAACCAAAATGAAAGATGGCAAATATCAATGTAATGTTAAATCCCTGGGCTTTGGATTATAATTCTACACAAGTATTGATATATTTTAGGAGAATTGTAATCTGTGCTGGTAGGAGTCTACGAACTGGGGGTTGGAAACTATTTGAATACACAATGTGTATTACACATGAAGAAAGTGGTATAGATTTTGGAAATTGAATTGTAAGTTCGTATACTACTATTCGGTTTCCTCAATGACCGACAGGGTGCGTGCTACATGTCGCGGATAGAAGCTAAGGGAGGTGTGGTACAATTCGACTGAATTTATTGAATAAAGAGCCTTTTAATAGTCAGTCAATTGTGCTTAGCCTCCTATTGTGTTGTAACTGAATAATGTCAAAATAGGTAGTCGATACAGACACCTCCTTTCACAACAATCTATAATTCATTTGAATGTATTCAACATTGGCTACGTAGTTTAATGTCCTATGCAACATAGTTTTGAAGATACTATTTAGCTTATCCAAGTCTAGCATCCTGTACTAGAGAGTTACTTTAGAAGAGACTTCTCATAATTTTATCGTAGTCAACGTTTATTTAAAAATAAGTTATAAAATGGAGTGCTCATTATTTCCTGCTAGATCAGTTACAATACAACGTGGACCACATTGAGGAAAAATTATTCAATAAATCGATATTATAGTCGAAAGGCCCAGCTATGCTGTAACCAAATTAATCACTTATTATATAAATCTCTAACTGAAATTAGAAAAAAAAAAAACAAGTTACTTAATTAAATCCGACTGATATTAAACATAACACTACAATAATTGGAGAATTTCATTTAAAAGAACCTCATAAATAATAAAATGACATTTACTAATATCCATTCTTTTCATTATTTTCCTCACTATCTAACCCGATCTCAACTATAATAAATTATGATGGAGCTTCAAATTAACAAGACTCCGATCCAACACCAAATGCAGCATGTTCCTACTAATATCGTCAGGAATCGAAAGAATCTGGAACGGTAAACACTTATTAAAGCTAATAAGTGGTAAGTAAATAAAAAGAAGTAAGTGCAAATAACTTAAACTTTATCATATTTTTATACCATTGCCTAAATGTATATATCATAATAGTTTACTTTGTAAATGATAACCATTTGTGAAAAAAATGTATATATGTTTCTGTGAGTGTGTGTGTATATTATATCAAAACAATAACCTAAAAATTGACTTAGGAAATAGGTGGAAAATTATGCTGAAGTGTTGGTTAGGATGGTTACTGAGAAGTGCAAATATAGTCCATATAGTTGATGTAAAAATTGATGCAGCGGTGTTAGATGGTGTTGGCAGTCATGGGTCTACATTAAGTGAATCGACTCATCATTAAGCACACGAATGCAATATATGTTCAACAAAATCGTGAGCAGTGACTTATATTCTTATTAATACTATGTTTGCACTACGGCCTGAATAACATGTTATTCAAATTATCGACAAAAGAAAGCTCATCAAGATAGCCGAATAACATGTTACAAGGCCCTAGGGTAAACATAGTATAAATCGTGACGTGAATTTGGAAAGGTTGAACGGAATTATATTTAGTTTTGACCGTTTGGTTATTTTTCGGTGACTCGTTTCTGAGGCTGGTTTCCTGCTTAAGGGAGTAAAGATAGTGGAGGAGTTGTGAATGTGAAGAAAGAACGATACGGTGATAGTGACCGCAATAATTTTTAATGATCATGATGACTATGTTAAGATTAACGTAATGATAGTAGGTAAATATGATGCGTGATTTCATTGCTTATACTGAGTGAAATGATTCGTAGTGGCAGAAAAACTTATATAGTTTTGTAAAGGTAAAGAAGAAGAAAAGAGTGATATTGATGTTAGTGATGGTAGTTTGACAATACTAAGTGCTTATAATGATGGGGGTGGGCTGTTATACAAATCCTTGTTTTCATCAACACGGCTCATAACAGTGACCACATGAGCAACATCGCTTAGGAACGTCTGTGTGATGATGAAAAACGGGAGGCTCATATAAGCCAATATGGGCGGGGTACAGTGTAGATTAATAGCAAGGGACAGCTGCCATTGTAACCACCACAAAAAAAAAAGAAGAAGAAAAAAAATATCAATGTAATGTTAAACAAAGTTTTAAATTCGATATCTTGTTTTCTATGTCCTCCTTTTCCAACCAAATGTCCTCCTTTTTCGCTTCGATTTTCGAAAATTTTCATATGGTCACCCTACCCTTGCACATTATGATCATTTTTCGGACATAATATAGTTTGTCTGCATAAACTGAATGAATTGATCTCAAAATCACATAAACTCCTTATCATTATACGTCCGCATATCACTTAACCCTTTCCGGACGACTTTTTTACGGAGATTTGACATCCAATTTTTGGGTTTTTTCACTAAATCCTGCCAAAACTAGTATAGAAAGAACTAAAAAGGCCGTTCAAACTGTTCTGGAGTACATATCCTCGAGTGCATCAGAAAATATGTCTAGAAACATAATGTCCTAAAACGAGATATATGTCCAAAAATATTCATGTGTTCATAATACATAAATTAATCGAGTTTTGAATAAACGTAAACTATTTCAGGTTCTCCAAAACGTCCTGAAATTCAGAAAACGTGATTTTCCCGATCAACCAAGTCCTGCAAGATGTATCCGATCAGCGCTAAATATCCCAGCAGGTCCATTGAGCCGATAGGATTTTACTAATTACTTTTACCAGCTACTACAGGCCTTTTTAATTCTCAAAAACTTTTTGGGGTTTATAACATCATATGATCTATCCGATCAACCAAGTCAATAACAATGTAACCGTGCATCGTTGCTAGGGGTTGCGCACATTACTTTTACAAGCAACTACAGGCCATTTAAGGTTCTCCAAACTATCCTAGAGTTAGGAACATGTGATATATCCGATCAACCAAGTCTTGAATGATGTATCCGTGCATCGCTAAACATCTAAACAAATCTAGTGAGCCAAAAGAATTGCATTAATTTCACTTGCAAACTACTACAGTCCTTTTCGGTTCTCCATTAGGTCTTAGAGTTTAAAACATATGATCCACCCGATTAACCAAGTCCAGAACAATGTATCCGTGCAACAGGACGATTGAGCCGATAGGATTTTACTCATTTATTTCACTAGCTTCAGTGGATCCTTCTTGAGTCGATGTTCTGAGCAGAGTTGTGCTGAATCGTTCTCATATATGATAATGATTGGAATTATCAATAGATAACTTCTCAGGTGTGAAATTTAAATCATATGCTTATTGAACCGAATTGGGTGTAAATTTGATGAAGGGGACATTTCAAAAGACCTGCTTGTTCTGGTAGATACCTTCAACTGAACTCGAAAATGGATGGAGTACCACGAACATCCCGTTTTACATCATGCGCATATGCTAGTTAAACTGAATTGGGTATATTCAGATTATAAGGATATTGCCAAAGACTTGGTTGATCTGATAGATGGGCTGAATTCGAGAATGTTTCGGAGTACCTTGAGCATCTCTTATTCAAAAAAATTCAGTTTGCATGGTGCGCATATGCTTTTTGAACCAGTTTGGGTATATGACGATAATGAGGATATTGCCAAAGACTTGGTTGATCTGGTAGATATCGTGGACTGAAATCGAGAATATTTGGAGTACCTTGAGCATCTCGTATTCAAGAAAATTCAGTTGACATGATGCGCATATGCGTATTGCACCGCATTGAGTATATTTCAATCATGGAGACATTCCAAAATCCTTGGTTGATCTGGTACATAACGTGGGCTCAACTCAAGAAAGTTTTGGAGTATCTTGAACATCTCGTATCCAAGAAAATTCAGTTTGCATGGTGCACATATGCTTTTTGATCCGAATTGGGTATATGACGATGATGCGAACAATGCAAAAGCCGTAGTTGATCTGGTAGATACCGTGGGCTGACCTCGAGAATGTTTTGAAGTACCTTGAACATCTCGTATTCATTTAGTTACATAGGGCGCATATGCTTTCTGAACCGAATGGGGTATATACATATTATGAGGATATTGCCAAAGACTTGGTTGTTCTGGTAGACACCGTGGGCTGAACTCGAGAACGTTTTTGAACATCTTGAACATCTCGTATTCAAGAATATTCAGTTATGGTGCGGATTCAGTATTGAACCGGATTGGGTATATGGTGATAATGAAGACATTGCTAAAGCCTTGGTTGGCTGAACTCGAGAATATTTTGGACTACCTTGAGCATCTCGTATTTAAGAAAATTCAGTTAACATAGGGCGCATATGCCCTCCTTAGCCGTGCGGTAAGATGCGCGGCTACAAAGCAAGACCATGCTGAGGGTGGCTGGGTTCGATTCCCGGTCCGGTCTAGGAAATTTTCGGGTTATAAATTGTCTAGACTTTCCTGGGCATAAAACTATCATCGTGTTAGCCTCATGATATACGAATGCAGAAATGGTAACTTGGCTTAGAAATCTCGCAGTAATAACTGTGGAAGTGCTTAATGAACACTAAGCTGCGAGGCGGCAATGTCCCAGTGGGGATGTAATGCCAACGAAGAAGAAGAAGGACGCATATGCTTATTGAACCGGATTGGGTATATACCCACGATGGTGACATTCCAAAAGCTTTGGTTGATCTGGTAGATAACGTTGGCTGAACTAGAGAATGTTTTGGAGTACCGTCAACTGGGGGGAAGATGATCATTGAGGTAAAGATGATCATTTGATGTGTCAGTCAAAAGTGCCAAATTTTTTTAAGAAACGGTAGTAAACAATATTTTCCTGTCAAGTAATGTTACCGCTAGGTAGAAATCCGAGTTTTTCGATTATAATCATGAAAATGTATTTTGTGGAAGAAAGAGAGAGATAGTCATAAATGACGCTATTTTTGTTTCAAATATTGATTTCTTAGACTTCTTTACGTATTAAATTCAACATTCATACAGATAACCTAGTGTATTTTGACTACTAGGTCATAATGGTTTTAGTAGAGCTGTCTTGATCAACTTCACCCCAAACCAGATTATTCAAAAAATGCGTGATAATTTAATTTATTTTAATAAATGCGAACGCATTTCAGAAAACTAAAGTTGTTGATTATTGCAACCTATAGCAGTACATGTTTTGAAAATATTTGTTTCGATTTAAAATGTAAACACACATTGTTATTGCATGTTTTGTCTTAAAAATGATCATCTTCCCCCCAGTTGACGGTACCTCGTATTCAAGAATATTCAGTTTACATAGTGCACATATGCTTTTTGAACCGTACAGGGTATAAGCCGATGATGAGGAGGACATTGCAGAAGTCTTGGTTAATCTGGTAGATACCGCGGGATGAACTCGAGGACGTTTTGGAGAACCTTGAGCATCTCGTATTCCTGAAAATTGATGGCTTGACGTTCAAAATGACTTATACTCATAGGGTGTTCAAAATTATCAAACAATGCGGCGAAGGACTCAAATGTTTCAGATTCGATTGCATGCTATCAGAAGCGAAATCTTTCCAAGGTATCGGATATCTGGGTCTTCAGGGTATAGTCACACTTGACCTCCGATATTTTTCCTGTAAAACCAACATCTTGATGAACAGCATTGCTGAAGAAAGCGAGCTCTTTTCTGTGATTTTACACAGCCAATCTAAAACGCTGGGCATATATTACCCATCCGTCCCGAAAGGGTCGCAAAATGGATGTATTCCCCGAAAGAATCGTCCGATAAAAACTTGAATCTGGATAATTTGATATAACTGAATTTGAGAATAGATTGACTATTATATTTCCTATAACGAAATTTTTGAAGAATGCCAACCCGGTCAACCACACGCTACTGCGCTATCTATCACCCATATTATTGTTTACGGACGAACAAAACTTTCGAACGGATGCAGTTCGTTCGAATCGTTTCCCCATTTGATTTTGCTGGCGTAAACGAGAATGCGTATCAGCTTTCGTTCGAAAGCACGTTCGTACGTAAACAAGAATAAAGCCCCAAACGCAATACAACGGAACGGCGACGGAAACGGAAAATTTGACATTTAGCCCATATATTTTCTGTCAAATTTGCCGTTTCCGTCGCCGTTCCGTTGTATTGCGTTTGGGGCTTAAGGGTGTATATCCCAATCTGTACGTCAGCTTACCTTTTATACCGACAAGTTTGCAAGCACCTTTTGTTATGACTAATGATGACCCATTTGAGGAGAACATTTAAGATATGCTTTTCATAGATGCAGCAATGATACGAACATTATAAAATTAAAACCAATTATTTTATTCACAATCAAATGTTTATAAAAACAACTTAAAAATATCTTATAATACATATTTTCTTCCAGTAAGTAGAAATAACAAAATATTGTCATTATATCAGGTAAATTCAATGGCTTCTAAATTCGTTATAATTATACAGCTATCAATTAATGAACTGATTAGAAAGCGAGGGACCATCTAACTTAAGCACATTAAAAATATAATCAATCTAAACCTAAATGCCAACTCATTCTATTAACTAATCATCTCAAAAAAACTATACCAAATACAAACTCCACCTTCCGCCTGCAAACCCGTCTACAAACCCCTTTGATCGTGAACTCGACAGAAATCCCTTCCCGCTAAAGCTATTCCTCTACACTGGTCTCCCCGTATCGTCCTCGCCGTACACTGCTGCCGATCTTCGCTGCCCTCTCTGGTCATGCTCCTCCGTACCGGTCCACCATTGGACACCGAAGGGGTCATCGATCGTTCCCTTGAAAACCGCGAGCGCAAAGAATTCAAATAGGAAGTGGCATCGTTGGTTTCCTCCTGATTTTCTTCGTTCTCCTCTTCCTCATCCTCCTCATAGACAACGGTGGGTTCCGGCCGGAGCGGCACGTTTAGCCGCGATCGTGCCGGTACCAGCGATGGTTCTCGTTGCCCTCTTGCAGCCGTGTCAGGTTGATCACGGTTCATTGATAGTTGATCGCGCCATGCACGAATTCTAGGATAGAACTTCAGTCCTAGCCGGCATATTAAATCCGCGGCAATGAAACTGCCCAGAATGACGCTAAGTTGGATGACATCCGATTGGATAAGATCGAGTAGATTCCCCAGCAAGTTTCCAGGTACTGCCAGAATAAAGAACACCCGGATGAATTTGTCTGCCCCGACAAAGGATAAGCAGATCATTCCGAAAATTATGTAGCAAAAATGGATGATGATGGTGTTCATTTTCTTCAGAATGTAGTCACTTCCGCCGACTTTCTCCGTGATCCATGCCAGCTTATGATCAAAGTCTTTCTGAAGGGCTCCGATCATGTCCAACATGTTTGCGACGGTGTTGTTTATTTTTTCGAGTTGACTTAGAGTGTACTTGTACTGCTCTTCGGCCGCTTGGTGATGCGAGGCAAAATGTGTGCTTGTTTCGTCTATCTTACCGGCGATCGTTGCTGCACTTTTTTGCAACTGTTCCATGTCGGTTAGTAAGGAAGCGTGATTCAATTTACTCCGCTTCGATTGCGTCTCCAGCTGCTTGATACTTTCGTCAATGCGGCTTCGAAGGTCAGTAAGGAGCGTGGCAACCTCCTGTTGGCCTGAACGTATCAAAGCTTTCTCTCTGACGAGATCCCTAAAGTTTGACTCGACTTTGGCGCGATGTGTTTCGGACAGCCGCATGATATCGCCCTGTTGACTGATGATCCTGTCGTTGTTGACCGACATTTCGTCGATCGCTTCCTGCGTGACACTATGCAGTTCCTTTTGATTCTCCGCCAGTTGCCCCATCATCTCTATCTGCTCGTGGGCCGTGTTCATCAGTTTGTTGACCGTGAGTTCCGTAAGCCCTCGGAACTGGTCGTGACGAACGCTCGCGCAAACAGCCTTGGCCCGGTTTGTCACCAAGTGGTACGCATTCCACGTATCGGGATCCATTTCCGTGGTGCAGTCCTTTAGGGACATTTGCTCCGTGCAGTGGTAGATTCTGCGGCCTTCCGAATCAGACTGACAATTTAGTAGCATAACTGCCAATTTGCCTATCTGTTCGGCATTCAACCTTTCGCAGGAACTCTTCAATTTCAGAATCACCCGATGATGACAATGATCTAGTTTTGAAAGGTTGGTTCCAATCCATTTGGACGCTTCTCGTAGGAAAGATTCGTCACTCTCGGAAAGCTCATAGGGAACGGCGGGGAATGTATCCACTGCCGTGCTCGAGTCACCTAAAATAAATAAATGTTTGTACAAACTTAAAAAGAATCTAAAACTTTTGTATTATTTTACAGATTTCCAGCACCGAATAGGTAGGTAGTCAAAGAATTTAACAAATTTTCGATAAGTTTTACTACAGCTAAAGAATGACAAATCTGTCAAATAATTTCCAAACAGTTCTGCTGTTTAGAATAAGTAAAATTCACAGATATCTATGTAATGAGTTAGCATAATTCATCACGTTAGAACATGTTCGAAAAAAAACCAATGCTAATACCTACTCACCATTTTGCTGTGAAGGCCATATGTATTCCATGAATGATCCTTGCACCACCACAGGAACTAACAGCAAGTGATACAGAATCAGTAACCTAAAAACAAAGTTTATTACAGTAATTCTGATAAATTAAATTGGATGTACCCTTACCGGACGCTCTGCATATTCCTCACACGTCTATCACGCACTCGTGATCGAGTATGTGATGGCTGTCCAACGTTTTGTTTTGATTGTGATGGGTGAATCTTATTTAAAAATAGACTTCCATTGGGTTCGCGGAATATTTAGCGCCATTTAAAGGAAAATTTTAAACTTTTTTGAAAATGACCACCTAAAAATGAGCACTTATTCTTAAGCATTAAAGCAAACAAATCATGTGCGTATAATACTAAAAAGATAGAATAAACTTGGAAGAAAGCGAAAAAAAATTGCGCGGAAAGTATTCAAACTGGCAAAAATCTTTGCAGCCTGGTGGGTGACTACATGTTTTGATTTTGGTAAAAAGTCATAGCTACGACATAGAAGCATTTATAGATCTCTCGCCACAGATACTCGATGAATACTCTTTCAAAGGCGCTCAGATTTTGACATGTAGCTCCAATGTATGCTTGTCGAAGCAAACAGCTGATTATTTATTTAAGTATCGAGAAGGAAGTGAGAACCGTTACTCGTAGCTAGCAAGTATGCATATCAGCATCAGGCATTCTACCTGAGCGGTCGGCTCTCACATCCTTATGCAAAAGGGGAAAGTTGGTGAAACTCACGGACATCACAACGCATAACGCCACGCAGCATAAGAAGGGAGAAATATTATGCACATTTATTGACAACTATATTTAGTTGACCCGGCAGACGTTGTCCTGCACAGTAGCCGAAAATACGCGTTGTGAACTGCCCATGCGAAATGTCTATACACATCTTAATTTTATTTTTCACGAGTTGAGTAACTTTACTTGTAATTTTCGCATCAGGAAATATCATATAAACACGTCTTCGGAAACTGTAACAAACGAATCTGCTAAAGGATGAAGAAAATCCACCCTGCCGTTTTAGAGTTATGCGAATTCGAACACAGACCATTTAATTTTTATATACCTAGTATACACAGACGTGTGTTTCAAGAAAACCTGAACCACTAGTCGCACTCGAGGTTTTACGCGTGCTTATGACTACCTTTGGCGGTGTACAAAAGAACGGCGTCTGGCGGCAAAGAATGAACCACCAGCTGACTATTCGGCTAAACAACACTTCAGTAAAATGCCAATAACTTGGCCGGATAAAATATAATCTTCAAATGTGTATTAAACTTCCAGAAACTTGGTGAGGTTTTATATGGTGACGCCGGGCCTTAAGACAAGCCCTACACATGAATGTCCCAGAGTGGGGCAGTTAAAGCATTGCCCTACCCAGGATTATGGTAATAACATACTGCATCGATTCGCACAAGAGTCCCAGATCATTTTTCAAGGCTCTCATAGATATGTAAAATTTATCCGCAGTACAATTAGCACGTGCTATCAAAGCATTCACCCCCAGAATCCACCACTTGGCGGCAAAATTTTCAAAAATATCGAAGTACCTAGCTTAGTTTCTGTAGATATGTTTTTCTTGGGCGACTATCCAGTGCTTATTTTTCGTTGCGAATAATTTCCTCATTGCATCGTATGCTTTCTTTGATCAATTTTCGGCAAAGTATCGAACTTATCTTTGCAAAATATTGCCATTAAGCTTTGGTCCGATTCGCGAATTAAAATCGAATTAAACATAAAGTGACAGTTCGGAAATTATGGAATCCCCCGCTCATAAGAATGGCTGGTGCTACCCAGCAAGACCAACAAAACATCTATCAAAAATGATTTAATATCTGTCAAAAGTAATCTTGCTCTGCGAGCAGGGTTATTTGGAAATTTTTGAACTGTCACTTTTAAGTTTAATTCGATTTTGATTTACGAATCGGACCAAAGCCTAAGTGTTGGTTTTTGCAAAACCAGATTGTTTGAAGAATCAGACATTCTAACTTCCTACTAACTACGATTAGATTTGAACGAAGCTGGAACAGAACTCGATAAACAATAATCATGACTGTCTAAACGTATTCTTAGCCCCCATGGTTGTATGCTCTAAATCCAACCAATGGGAGTTCAAACAATATTTCTTTTGTAAATCTTTCCAAAATATAATTAGAATCATTTGGATATTATTTAAGTATATACCGTAAAACTGTTGCTCAAATTTCTATAAAGTTTTTTTTTTGTGGAATGTCCCTACAAGTCCAAATGATATGTTTTCGTTTTTTTTTGTTAAACATCTTGGCTGTGCATATGCCCAGCACATGTTTCGAAATGGACAAATTGATATGAAATTGGCGAAAAAGAATCCACGTGTCTTGGAGGGACTCGAACCCTCAACCTCCTACTAGTCGAGTCCCTCCAAGACACGTGGATTCTTTTTCGCAAATTTAATATAAATTTGTCCATTTCGAAATATGTGCTGTGTGTATGCACCAAGATATTTAACAAAAAAATGGTTTTCGTACGGCCGAGTTGCCGATTAATATGCAATTAAATGTTTTCGTTGTTCAACAAAACTCGGCCCCTTTACAGATATAGCTGTCTTAGCCTTACTGTCAAGATCGGAGAACGTAGATCTGAACAGATACAAAGTTGTGGAATAAGGAAGTGTAGTTATTTTATAGACTAGTTAAATGATGAGTGATGAACTTAAAAAATAATTTTAAAAAAATCACTCCAATTAAAAAAAGAATAGTCGAATGATTCCATTTGTTTGGTTTGTGATTTGTTCATTTTAGGGTCCTTCCGAATTTCCACTAAGTATGCGTAATCACAGAAATGTTTAACCCTAACGAAAACTTACAAGAATTTCTCACAGAATATTGTAGTTCCAATTAAAAACTGATGTAAGCTCGGATTAATCGGACAATTTTTTTTAAAATGCTTTGAATATTTCCAGAATAAAAAAAACAAAGAAATAATTGACAAAAATCTCACAAAAATTTGGTACGCTCAGTAGTGTTTGACATTTTGCGAAACCCCAATTCTTTAGTATGAAAACATTAAGATCACTTATAAAACAGTCACAATAATGGAGATTGCATTTAAATTTCCTTATTATTTATTTCATAATATCAACAAATAATCTTTTTTTTTTTAATTTTATTTGCTAATTATCTAATACATGCATTCATCTCTTAGACAAGGTGTTCCGTGTTTTCTTAACACTATCATCCTTATTTGCTATGTTACTTTTTAGTTATTATTAATACATTTCAATTGCCTCTGGCAGTTTTTTTTTTTCCTCTGGTTGAATTGAACCATGTAGGAATTACAATGTTTTCAACTTAAACTAAACTTAACCTATTTTATACTAAGGGTACAAGGAGTTAATCGTTGCAATAGAAGATTGCAACGATTTTTGTCTAAAATTGGAAATTATTTTGTTGGACATTTGTTGCAATGTCTCAATATTAGAAATTCTATGAAGTTCATTGGTACTATACCACGGAGGCAACTTCAGAATCATTTTCAAAATTTTATTTTGAATCCTCTGAAGTGCCTTCTTTCTGGTATTGCAGTAACAAGTCCATATTGGCACATCATACAACATGGCTGGTCTAAAACTTTGTTTGTAAAAATTCGTTCTTATGTCACAGTTTTGATTTTTTATTTACAAGTGGATATAAACACTGTTGTTACATTTGGCTTGAATGATTTCAATGTGATTTTTGAAAGTTAATTTTTGATCTAACAGAAGTCCTGAATATTTAGCTTCGTTAGCCCAATTAATTGGAACCCCATTCATAGTGACAATATGTCTGCTATAAACTTTCAAATAAGATCCTCGGCTTATGTGAGAAAATTATAAGCTGAGTTTTTGAAGCATTCGGAGAAATTTTCCATTTTTGCAAGTAAGTGGAGAAAATATCCAAACTTTTTTGCAATCTACTACAAATGACACGAAGGCTACGCCCTTTGGTTGGGAGACCTGTGTCATCTGCACACAAATTTTTGACACCCTGGTGGTAAATCAGGTAAGTCAGAAGTAAAAATGTTATACAATATGGGCCCCAGTATGCTGCCTTGGGGGACACCAGCCCTTACAGGTAATCTATCAGATTTAGTATTCTGATAGGTAGTTTACCTGCAGTGAGCGATCTGATAAATAATTTTGGATCAGTTTAATGATGTACAGAGGAAAATTAAAATTCATCAATTTTACAATCAAACCTTCATGCCAAACACTGTCAAATGCTTTCTCTATATCAAGAAGAGCAACTCCAGTCGAATATCCTTCAGATTTGTTGAGCCGAATTAAATTCGTTACTCTTAATAACTGATGGGTGGTTGAATGCCCATGGCGAAAACCAAATTGCTCATCAGCAAAAATTGAATTGTCATTAATATGAACCATCATTCTATTTAAAATAATCTTTTCAAACAGTTTGCTTATTGAAGAAAGCAAACTGATTGGGCGATAACTAGAAGCCTCAGCTGGATTTTTGTCCGGTTTCAAAATTGGAACAACTTTGGCGTTTTTCCATTTATCTGGAAAGTATGCCGATTGAAAACATTTGTTAAATAAATTAACCAAAAAGGATAAAGAGCTCTCAGGAAGTTTTTTGATAAGTATGTAGAAAATACCATCATCACCCGGGGCTTTCATATTTTTAAATGTTCTAGTAATAGATCTCACTTCATCCAAATTAGTTCCCAACGAAGGGTCAAAACATTCTCTTGATTGAGAATGTCTTCGAAGCTCCGTGTAACCTGATCCTCAATTGGACTAGTGAGACCTAGACTAAAATTATGGGCACTCTCGAACTGCTGAGCAAGTTTTTGAGCCTTTTCGCCATTTGTTAATAAAACTTTATTTCCCTCTTTAAGCGCTGGAATTGGCTTTTGAGGTTTTTAAGAATTTTTGTTAATTTCAAAGGGTTTCGAACTGGGATCCAACTTCGAGACATTATTCTCAAAGTTGGTATTTCTCAGAATAGCGAAACGTTTTTTAATTTCTTATATCGTTAATTTGTTGATATTTTTCGGTGAAAACTAAACACACACTTTGCATAATTTTGCATAACGTTTCGGCCTACTGCTTTTCAGCCATCATCAGATCTAAAATTTATTGAAACATGGTTAACAATTTTCATTTAAAAATACAAAGTACAATTTTCTTCACCCACTTGCAATTGATCAAACGTTCACCACCAGTGTGGTTTCAAACTAAAACCCCCTAAATTTCTGCATCCCACGATGTTCTGCTTGACGTCACCCATCTTCTCTTCGTGTTGTATGTGTTCTGAGTGATCGTATGTTGCACACTAGGCCATTGTATGCAGAAATAATTCCACCACATTCACGCTGCATGTTGACGGTTCTGTCGTCACCAATTAGCTTGATATGGAAAGACTCTGCTATTAGTCTGTTCTCCTGGTTTTCGATCCTCTCTAGAATTTCGGTTTTGCTGAAGAGTTGAAGAGAATGCTGGACACAAGACTCAACGAACACCAGAACAACATGAAGAAAAGGAGGCAAAAACGGGTCTAACACAACATTTCCTGGAAGAAGGACATAACTTTAACTTCAACAAAACCGAAATTCTAGAGAGGATCGAAAACCAGGAGAGCAGACTAATAGCAGAGGCTTTCCATATCAAGCTAATTGGTGACGACAGAACCGTCAACATGCAGCGTGAATGTGGTGGAATTAATTCTGCATACAATGGCCTAGTGTGCAAAATACGATCACTCAGAACACATACAACACGAAGAGAAGATGGGTGACGTCAAGCAGAACATCGTGTGGGATGCAGAAATTTAGGGGGGTTTTTAGTTTGAAAACCACACTGGTGGTGAACGTTTGATCAATTGCAAGTGGGTGAAGAAAATTGTACTTTGTATTTTTAAATGAAAATTGTTAACCATGTTTCAATAAATTTTAGATCTGATGATGGCTGAAAAGCAGTAGGCCGAAACGTTATGCAAAATTATGCAAAGTGTGTGTTTAGTTTTCACCGAAAAATATCAACAAATTAACGATATAAAAGTTCACGGTGACCCAAACCCTACCAAGTTTTTTAATTTCATTTTGCAAATCTCGCCAAATAACTTTCAACGCGGGATTGCGAGTTCTTTGGTATTGCCTTCTTCTCACATTTTTAAGACGGATCAGTAGCTGAAGATCGTCGTCAATAATAATGGAGTTGAATTTAACTTCACATTTCGGAATTGCAATGCCTCTGGCTTCGACAATTAAATTTGTCAAAGATACGAGAGCATTATCAATATCACTTTTGGTATCGAGAGGAATATCAACATCAAAATTCCTATAGATAAACGTTTTATATGAAATCCCAATCAGCTCTATGATAATTAAAAGTAGAGCTGATTGGATTATAAATGGCTTCTTGTGAGATTTCAAATGTCACAGGAAGGTGATCAGAGTCAAAGTCAGCATGAGTTACCAATTGGCCACACAGCTGACTTGAATCCGTTAAAACTAAATCAATTGTAGAAGGATTTCGACTGGAAGAAAAACAAGTAGGGCCATTGGGATATTGAATAGTATAATATCCCGCAGAACAATCTTCAAATAAAATTGAACGGTGTTTGGCATTGAAGTCACCAATTACGAAGAATTTTGATTTGTTGCGAGTCAGAATTTGAAGATCAGCTTTCAACAAATTCTTTTGCTGCCCATTGCATTGAAAAGGCAAGTAGGCTGCAATGAAGGAAAATTGTCCAAAATTTGTTTCAACAGAAACTCCCAAGGTTTCAAAAACTTTGGTTTCAAACGAAGAAAATAATTTATGTTTGATACGTCTATTAATGACGATGGCGACCCCACCACAGGCGCTGTCAAGACGATCATTTCTGTAGATAAAATAATTTGGAACTCTTTTAATATAGACTCCTGGTTTTAAATAAGTTTCTGTTATAATGGCAATATGCACATTATGAACTGTTAGGAAGTTCAATAATTCATCTCCCTTATCCTTTAGAGAGCGGGCATTCCAATTTAGAACTTTCACACAATTATTTGGATCCATTGAAACGGATTCTGATAATATTTTTTGTGAGTACTTTATACCAACCTGAACAGCTTCAGGAATGGTATTTGCTTTGAACATTGCATCAATTTATTTATTTATCGTCAGACTAAGGCCGGAGTGGCCTGTGCTGCACATAAAAGACTTCTCCATTCAGCTCGGTTCATGGCTGCACTTCGCCAACCACGCAGTCTGCGGAGGGTCCGCAAGTCGTCCTCCACCTGATCGATCCACCTTGCCCGCTGTGCACCTCGCCTTCTTGTTCCCGTCGGATCGTTGTCGAGAACCATTTTCACCGGATTACTGTCCGACATTCTGGCTACGTGCCCGGCCCACCGCAGTCTTCCGATTTTCGCGGTGTGAACGATGGATGGTTCTCCCAACAGCTGATGCAACTCGTGGTTCATTCGCCTCCTCCACGTACCGTCCGCCATCTGCAACCCACCATAGATGGTACGCAACACTTTCCTTTCGAAAACTCCCAGTGCGAGTTGGTCCTCCACGAGCATCGTCCAGGTCTCGTGTCCGTAGAGAACTACCGGTCTTATAAGCGTTTTGTAGATAGTCAGTTTGGTACGGCGGCGAACTCTATTCGATCGGAGCGTCTTGCGGAGTCCAAAATACGTACGATTTCCAGCCACTATGCGTCTCCGAATTTCTCTGCTGGTATCGTTATCGGCGGTCACCAGTGAGCCCAAGTACACGAATTCTTCAACCACCTCGATTTCGTCACCACCGATACAAACTCGTGGTGGGTGGCTCACATTGACCTCTCTTGAGCCTCTTCCTATCATGTACTTCGTCTTCGACGTGTTGATGACTAGTCCAATCCGTTTAGCTTGGCTTTTCAGTCTGATGTAGGCTTCCTCCATCCTCTCAAAGTTACGTGGCATGATATCAATGTCGTCGGCGAAACCAAATAACTGGACGGACTTCGTGAAAATCGTACCACTCGTGTCAATCCCTGCCCTTCGTATTACTCCCTCCAAAGCGATGTTGAATAGCAGACACGAAAGACCATCACCTTGCCGTAACCCTCTACGGGTTTCGAAGGGACTCGAGAATGCCCCTGAAACTCGAACTACGCCCATCACCCGATCCATCGTCGCCTTGATCAACCGTATCAGTTTATCCGGAAACCCGTTTTCGTGCATTAGCTGCCATAGCTGGTCCCGATCGATTGTATCATATGCGGCTTTGAAGTCGATAAATAGATGATGTGTGGGCACGTTGTATTCGCGGCATTTCTGCAATACCTGACGTATGGCGAACATCTGGTCTGTGGTAGAGCGTTCACCCATAAATCCCGCCTGGTACTGCCCCACGAACTCTCTTGCAATTGGTGTTAGTCGACGGCATAGAATTTGGGAGAGTACCTTGTAGGCGGCGTTCAGCAATGTGATTGCGCGGTAGTTGCTACAATCCAGCTTATCGCCCTTTTTGTAGATGGGACACACGACACCTTCCATCCACTCCTGCGGCAGAACCTCATCCTCCCAAACCTTGGTAATCACCCAGTGCAGCGCTCTAGCCAGTGCTTCACCACCGTGTTTAAACAGCTCTCCTGGTAGTTGGTCAACTCCAGGGGCTTTGTTGTTTTTCAGCCGGTCGATCTCCTCCTGGATTTCTTGGAGATTCGGAGCCGGAAGTCGCATGTCCTGCGCGCGTGCTCCTAGGTTCGTTACCATACCGCTACCGTTGTCTGCCATATCGCCATTCAGGTGCTCTTCGTAGTGCTGCCGCCACCTTTGGATCACCTCACGCTCGTTCGTAAGAAGGTTTCCGTTTATGTCCTTACACATATCGGGCTGTGGCACGTGGCCCTTACGTGAACGGTTCAACTTCTCATAGAACTTTCGTGCGTTATTAGCGCGGTACAGTTCCTCCGTCTCTTCACGGTCTCGATCTTCCTGCTGGCGCTTTTTCCTCCGGAAAATCGAGTTTTGTCTGTTCCGCGCCCGTTTGTATCGTGCCTCGTTCGCCCTCGTGCGGTGTTGCAGCAATCTCGCCCATGCTGCATTCTTCTCCTCAACTAACTGCTCACATTCGCCGTCATACCAGTCGTTTCTCTGATCCGGAGCCACCGTGCCTAGTGCAGCGGTTGCGGTGCTTCCAATGGCGGATCGAATATCTCTCCAGCCATCTTCAAGAGATGCTGCGCCTAGCTGCTCTTCCGTTGGGAGTGCCACTTCCAGCTGCTGCGCGTAGTCTTGGGCTAGTCTACCGTCTTGTAGCCGCCCAATGTTAAGCCGCGGCGGACGACTCCGACGCGTGTTGATCACCGTCGAGAGTTTTGAGCGCAGACATACTGCGACGAGGTAGTGGTCGGATTCAATATTCGCACTGCGGTAAGTGCGTACGTTCGTGATGTCGGAGAAGAATTTACCGTCGATTAGAACGTGGTCGATTTGGTTTTCCGTTACTTGATTAGGTGATTTCCATGTGGCCTTGTGGATATTCTTACGGGGAAGAAAGTGCTTCGGACTACCATTCCGCGGGAGGCTGCAAAGTTTATGCATCGTTGGCCGTTGTCGTTCGATACGGTATGCAGACTATCCGGTCCGATGACCGGTCTATACATTTCCTCCCTTCCTACCTGAGCGTTCATGTCACCGATGACGATTTTGACGTCCCGCAGTGGGCATCCATCGTATGTCTGCTCCAGCTGCGCATAGAACGCTTCTTTCTCGTCGTCGGATCTCCCTTCGTGTGGGCAGTGCACGTTGATGATGCTATAGTTGAAGAAACGGCCTTTTATCCTCAGCTTGCACATCCTTGCGTTGATTGGCTGCCACCCAATCACGCGTTGGCGCATCTTTCCCAGCACTATGAAGCCGGTTCCCAGCTCGTTGGTGGTGCCACAGCTTTGGTAGAAGGTAGCCGCTCGATGCCCGCTTTTCCACACTTTCTGTCCTGTCCAGCAGATTTCCTGCAGCGCTACGACATCGAAGTTGCGGGGATGTAATTCATCGTAGATTATCCTATCGCAACCTGCGAAGCCTAGCGACTTGCAGTTCCATGTTCCAAGCTTCCAATCGTGATCCTTTATTCGTCGCCTAGGTCGTTGCCGATTGTATCGAGTCGTATTATCTTCTATGTCGTTCGTAATAGTTGTTTTTAAAGGCGGCTTATTGGGCCTGCGCAAACCTCCTGTCTCGTCGGAGGGCCGTCGTGTCAGGGCTGTTTAGCGTCCCACCTAACACCAGGACTTGGGCTTGTGCGCTTTGAGCGGCACACGGTCGCTTTGGCGGAGCCTACTTGCGGATACATGAAGCTTTTTATAGAGGTTTAACAGGGCCCACTGTCAAACCCCACCACATCCTAGGCAGGCGCCACAACTCGCAGATGGCCTGGGGAGGGATCGTCAAGCCCTTGGACATAGTCCCTGTTGCCCCACATTGCATCAATCATGTGATGCAATTGTTCAGTTAAAAATCAAAATCGGAAGCAGTCATGCTACCTGCATCGGCAACATGACCATTATTTTCCGTTGGGACATGGGTATAAACCTCATTTTGAGAAGAGAAATTTTGTCTACCAGCAGTGATGTTTGCATACGTAGGTACATTGGAAAAACTGGAATTTACTGAAGTGCTTGCTACCCGTTGACGAGCGGCAAAATTTGTTTGTGAATTGTGGTGGGTATGAATTGCTCGACCGGTAACCGGTTTCGAAATTTGAACGTTTGAAAAATTTCTACCCGTTGAATCTGGGATCCGATTGGAATTTCCCGTCATCAATTTTGCACGGGAATTCAAAACTTTTTGCGTGAAGGGCATTCCCAGAAATTGGATTTATGATTGCCCCACAATTTGCGCACTTAAATTTATTGGAATCTTCTCTCACAGGACATGCGTCCTTGGCGTGAGAGGTTCCACCACAAATCATGCATTTAGCATCCATGTGACAATGTTTGGTTCCATGACCCCACTTTTGGCACTTACGGCACTGGGTGGGGTTTTGGAAATTTCCCCCAGGCCGGCGGAAATGTTCCCATGTAACACGGACATGAGACATAATACAGGACTTTTCCATTTTCCAAACTTTTCATATTATTTAGTTCACTTTTGTTAAAATGAACTAAATAAAATTCTTGAGAAATGCCCCTCTGGGAAGTACCAGGGTGGGATTTCTTTTCATCTTAATTACTTGGACTGGTGAAAATCCAAGTAAGTGAGAAATTTTAATCTCATCCAGTGATTTGTCATCACTGGGGAAACCTTTCAAGACGACTTTGAACAATCGCTCAGTTTTGTCGTCGTATTTGAAGAATTTATGGCGCTTCTCAGTTAAATACTGAAGAAGACGTTTGCGATCGTCAAAGGATCCCGGCAAAACGCGGCAGTCACCCTTCCTAGCAATCTGAAATGAAACCTTGATCCCCTGAAGGTTACTCAAGATTTCATTCCGAAAGCCAACAGATACCACAATTGGCGGAATCCTTTGTTTCTTCGCATGAATCGAATCACCTGGGCTAAAGGTAGATTCGATTTGCTCAATTTCATCATTAATCAAATCGAACTGATTGCTCAGTTCGATAGGAGGAGAAACAATGTCAACATAAGATTTAGAAGGAATATCTGAAGTCTCCAGCTTCCTTCTATTTTTTCCGCGCTTGGGCAGGACGGTCTTGAAACCTTGTTTCTTTGAAGGAAGTGGAGAATTCAGAGACTCCCCCTTCCTCTTGTTTTTATTAATGCTCATTGATGAGCGTGGAGACGTGACCTTCTAAGAGGTTTTTCCCAGAACGGTGTCCCTGCAGGATTACCACCGCTTGTCGGAATTTTACTTCCGCAAACGGGTCCGCATATCATATAAACATTCCGCATATCATATAAACATAAATAAAAATATCCTCAAACTGCAAAGCTGGAATCTATGACAAGAGGTCGAAATGACAAAAGGTCTAAAGACAATAGGTCGAATGGGCAAAAGGTCGAAAAACAAAAGGTCGAATGGGACAGAAGGTCGAAAGGACAAAAGCTCGAAAGTCACAAAAGGTCGATCAAGAACAAGTTGATAACAAGTTGGGTGTGTTCCAAAGGAATTTGTGAAATGCATACACAGAAAAAAAAAATCCATGGTAACAATTACTATTTTGTAGACTACGCCATGTTTTTAAAACAACCACAAATTTTCAGTTAAATTAACCATGCATTCGGACAAATTCACCACTGATTCAGTTCATGTAACAACATTCCACCACGACCACAGTTGATTTTTACTGCGCGCATGGTAAAATCAAACGGGTTTGTTGTCTGCTGAAAATCGTCGGTGCGGATTCTTAAATTAACTCTCGGAATGGTAGTTTCAACCGCAACATTTTTTTGCGTGTATAACTTCAAGCAGAAATAACACACTCATGTCATTAACCAAAGTTGAAGAATGAGCAATTTTCAAAGAAGGAGTAATTACTATGAAACAATATTATGAATATCTAGCGTTAAAATAGATTGTTCTTTTTATCTTTCGTTGCTTTCGACCTTTTGTCCCTTTCGACCTTTTGTCCTTTTCGACCTTTTGTCCCTTCGACCTTTTGTCCCTTCGACCTTTTGTCTTTCGACCTTTTGTCCTTTCGACCTTTTGTCTTTCGACCTTTTGTCCCTAACCCCCTTTCTCGTGCATCGCAACATGTATTGAAAAAATCACATAAGGTCAAAAAAGAACTTTTTTCTGTCATTTTGCATGTTTTTCCATTAATTACGATGTATTGCCACCATTTTTGAAAAAAATCGATGTTGACATTTTTTTCCAAGGGGGACGCTTTTACTAAGGACACACCTGTGGTACTTGTACACAGGTACTAGAGGACAAGAAAATTATTCCAAGACTATGTTTGATAAAGACAATAATCGGTACGGTACTCATTTCAAGATTCTTGTACCATGGTACTTATACCACCAGTGTGTCTTTAGTATTAGGAATAAACAATGATTGTTAATTAATTCCGAAATGCAATGTCCGATTGGGCCAATTTTCAATGGGACCGCATTCCCCGTCGAATGCAAAGTTCGGGCAATGCTAAGTTCAAAAAAGTGTGTCTACAAAATTTGTACACATACACACATACACACAAACACACAAACAGACATCACCTCGGGTCGTCGAGCTGAGTCGATCGGTGTATAATACTATGGGTCTCCGGGCCTTCTATAAAAAGTTCCTATAGTCTTTCGATACAACTTGGTTGCACGAGAAAGGCAAAAATAAATACACTTCAACTAGGGTAAAACGTCCTGTAGCTGTGGTTTGTCCTAATGTTGCGGTAGTGTTAAAATAGTCCATTCTGGATAGAATAGCATTAAAAACAATTGTGGATACGCTAAAACTAGTCGAATAAACAGCTTTTGTTTGACAAAATTCCGTTCAAAATTAAGAAATATCAACATTTTCAATTAAAATTTGAATCCTTGGAGCCTATTATTGCGGTAGTGTTAAAGTCCTATTGTTGTGGTATCAATCTCCATAAGAATTACATGCAATACCGCAACAATAGGACTGACCTTGAAAAAATGTCGCAACGATAGGCAACTGCGTCCTATTATTGCGGTAGTTTGTTTTTATTGTGATAAAAACAAAACAACATAAGTTAAGCACAATTGACGTAATATTTACGAAACTATAGTTAACGAGCAACCTATTCGACTACTGCAACGTGAAAAAGACCAACAGGTAATTTTTAAAGAATTTTTGAAATCAGTTTTGTTTTGACACGGTGCTTAACCCCTCCATAATAGGTCGTTTGCCCTAGATACAATTAAAGGACATCGCGATTAAGAATCCGCAGTCTGCACCACGCATTTATCTATAATTGACCTTTACCGTCAACAATTTTTATTCGCTCAATCGATTCTTTGGCTTATTTAAGATCAACTTTTTCAAAGAAAAATATGGGTTCTCTAAGTGGTTTTAAAATTTAAAACAAAAATTGAAAAAGTGCTGTTTTTGAACGAACATCGGGTGAATTTTTCAGGCCCGTTTTTGTTTTTGATTTTAAAAATAGAGGCTTAAAAAAATATGGGTTCTTTGGGAAAGTTGACCTTAAATAAGCCAAAGAATCGACTGAGACAATAAAACGAGATACACATACAAATAGACACGTATTGATTCAATCACACCATTACTAAAATTCAGTTTAATTGTTCGCACATTGATTGATGTTAACAACATGACAAATGAACAGCAAAACCATAAAAATAAACTTGGAAGCCTATAAAAAATTATCTCTAACCAGCTGGGGCCATGCCACCTGCCTCCCACCCTAGACCGGGACGCTAGTTACGCCTATGCCATCTGTTCTATGGTATGACTATGTTCCCAAACTGTGGATCGCAACCCTTGGAAGATCGTTGGTTGAATGATCATTGGTAGCTCGCGAAAAACAATCTTGATTTACACTTTAGCCTCTGTTGGCGCGGAGCACTTTGGCGGTTCCGGAGTTCGTAACACACTTCAACGCGGTGGGATAGATAGAATAACGAACACTTTTCTTTAATACTAATTAAACCAGCCCACCAGACAAACAGACGTAACAGCTTGAACATTTTTCTGGAAAATCCATCGCCCAACTCCTCTACCACCATCTTGCGAGCATGTTTCATTAAACAATGTTTCGTAATGGAACGTATACACGGTCAAGCAGTTTGACCAACATTGACTCCACCTCTCGTATGTTCAAACATCCATCAAGTTTTACCAACAGCGGCACGAACAATCAATTTATTCGACCAACAATATCACACACGAACGACCGAAGCGCCAACTTGAGCACCAACCATCAAAAATATATGGGGGTTTGTGCAACTTCACTACAAATGCTCAAACATGTTCGGCGAACCTTGACTCCGCCCCGACAACTCAAACCAAAATCAATCCATTTTAATTTTTTCCAACTGAGCGCCAACTGTCAAATGGTTGTTTGAACAACTTCACATCACGTTCAAACAAAGCAGCAACCGAAGTGTTTTCTTGGGGGCGGAGTCAATGTTCGTCAAACTGCTTGACTGGTGTGTACGTTGCATAAGACATTGCACTATGCTCCACGATACAGATTTTCGCGGAAAGATGCATTTTACGCCAAAACTATATTTTTTAGAAAAAACTGTTGTTCTACAAAATTGTTCGAAATAGTAAGGCCATCATTATGGTGCTACCAAAAAATAGGGTGGCCCATCATATAAAAAAAATAGAAAATATTTTTTTTTTATTTTTGGGAATTTTGACATGTTTGTTTTACAAAGTTGTAGCGCAGCTTATTCCAATCAATTTTGCTAAAAAAAACTTTTTCTGTAGCTCTTAAGTTGGCTGACTCAGAGCAATTTTACCTAATTGGATTAGGGTGTACCAAAAAATAGCATTTTTGATCCATTTTTTTTTGTTTTAGATTTCTCGAAAAAGTCGTCTTCAGACTTTTAGAGCTTAAAAAATGCAGCTTTTGATGAAATATGCTTAATAGGCAGGGCCGGATTTATGGGGGGGGGGCGGGGTGCCGTGGCCCCGGGCCCCCACAAATCTTATGTACCAAAACCAACCTTTTTTGTACATTTTGGGGCCCCCACATACCGTCGGCCCCCTTCCGGCTAAATCCGGTCCTGTCAATAGAGTAACCAACTTGATTTGGACCCCTACACATTTTGGACCCTTTTGGCGACATTTTTCTGATTTCTGAACTAAAAACAATGCCGCTGCTAATTCCCCCCTTTGGATTCAGGAAATTAACATTGTTCAGCATCTATTTCACTGGTTTCCCGTGCGAAAATGCGATATTTAGATGAAATTTCGAGGAAATTAGTTTGTTCAAGAAGGCGAGCGTTACAATGCGTTACGCTTAAAAGTATACATCACTGAAAATTTCAGAACGTACACAATAAGTTTTTGTCTAAATTGTGAATTTAAAACGCAGGAATCTTCTCATTGATGCATGCCAATCGAAAGATAAGATTTGGCTTCGACTCAATTTACCAGGGTAAATTAGAAATTCGACTTTAAAGAGACTAAATTGGGGTGTCCAAAATGTGTACATTTTGAGGTCCAAAACATGTTGTACTGTCCAAAACTTAGAATATTTTCATTTCAGAAAATGGCAAATTTGACTGATTTATCAATGACTGAAGCTCATTTCGAATTTCTATTTCATAAATAAGACTTTCATCTTTGGAATGGTGTCATTTTCGCCCATATCGAACCTGTATTTCAATAGATATAAGCATATATCTAGATGCACTTCCTCTAGGGGTCCAAAATAGGACAGTTACCCTAGACGGTGTGTCCAGAGCACGGATCAAGCGTAGCTCGGATGGTATGGCTGACAGAATGGCATTGGAGTTGGATGCCCACTTACGTAAGCTAAACCCAGCTGACTTCAGTAGGTTTCGAAGTTGGGTACATAGTTGAGCGCCATCGTCCTCGTCTTCGACTCCGGTGAGGATGTCGTCTATACAGAAGTTATTGTCTAATATTTCTACAGCTTGAGGAAAATCGTTGGATCCTTGTGTAGATAACTTTAGAAGGCACCTTGTGTTTTCAGCTGCTCACGACTAGAATTCCGCCAGAGGATACGTTGAAGAGGGAAGTCGGTTGATCTAACGATACATTTTTTTTAGCATCGGTGACAATGGCGTATTGATTGACGCATACGAAGCGAAGCGATATTGCGCACAAGTCATTCTGTACGACTGGTCCTATCAAAAGCGTGTGGTTTAGTGACACACCAAAATCAGTTCGGCAGCAGACGTTGAGCCCTCCTCTAATTTCGTTGTAGTACTAGCAGCCTTCTCCACGCCATGATGTGGAAGGTAGTAAGGTGGGAAACAATCTTTGACGTCGTTGATTCTCGCATGTGGTTGGGTTGCAAGTACACCGATATGAGTGCAGTATATGCCTGCTTCAGATTTGGGATGGCATCAAGTCGACGTTCCAGTGCATGGTTAACCGCAATATTATTGGAGGGCCCGAGCTGGGTCCTTAGGTGCTCTTAGGTAGTGTAGCCACGAATCGCCTCGAATTGTCACAAGAAGTATTGGCTACGAAATGCTATTCGCAGAAAGATTCGTCGGAAGATTGTGTACAGGGTGACCAGCAGTACTCCAGTTCCCAAAAAGCGAGAGATTATGTTTTCAGACTTCTCCATGCTGCAAACGTGGGCTACTTTCGGTTGACTTCCATGGTGCTGAAATCCCACCTTTCTGGCTGCAACCCAACCGAAAAAGGGGTTCTGTAGATCAGGCTCCTCATGGCCAAGCGTTTTGAAACCATCCAATATATAATAAAGCTCCATTCCCATCAGCAGATCTATTAGGATATTGAACCCAGGCTGTTTCTATTCCACCAATTTCTTGACGACTCGTCGCGACGATAGCTATAAAGTTTCAGCTTCTGAACTTAGTTACTCTTCATCATTATAATTATGATCATAAATGGCGAAATCTGAATAAGCTATAACTTGTGATAGAGAAAATTAACTCTGATATATGCGTACCTTTGTTAAAGGGTATCCTCAGTAACAGCGTTCAGGGACATCTTTTAAAATGTGTGATGAATTGGATCTGCTACAGAAATCTACAATAAAAAAATGATAATTTTCTATTGACCCTTGAAGCGATTCAGTTCGTATCTTAATCATAAATAACTTTAGGCAGCTCTAAAATTCATACATTTTCTATATAAACCTCAAATAAATTTATAAAAAAGAAACCTTAGTACTGAATTGAATAAAATTTTGTCCAATGGAAGAAAAAGATGGCCCATCAATAAATTCGAAAAAGTGTGTTTTCAATCACTTTAATTTACAGTCACGTGCATGTTCGATTGCAAAAATCTGACAATCCCTTATCTGCAGTTGAACGATCATTTCAAACTCGCCGCATCATAAATACTGACCATCAACATCACATCATATGCAGTCACTCATTTCGCTAGACGTTATTTGCGAAGTCGAAGCAAATTCTGATTTTCCCTCCTATGGGAAATCCCATTGCTATCTGTCAGAGTTTGAGTGAAACATGGCCGCCATCTCCTCCTCTCTGTTGCTCTACTGTAAAACCCATAAAGAACTGTCATTGTTTGTGTGAAGAATTTTGCTTCGACTTCGCGAATCAAAATTGTGGAGTTCCCGTCCGCAGGTCACACGGCGACGTAAACTCTCCACAGCCCGTATATGTATGCATGCATCTATCAAAAGTGATGTATCGCTCGACGTCCTAAACTCTGCCATCGAAAGCAAGAGCATCGGTGTTGTGTCATTAACCAGTCTGGCTGGCAAGCAGCTAATATATATAGTGAACTATATTCTAAAACCAAAACAATTATTTGTGGTGGAAGAAAAAGGCATTCAATGCCACCCAGTCAATAGCATAACTAGGTCTGTGAACTCCATACTGGCGGATGTCCCTTCATATTCAAAGCTGCATTATTAGCATTTAGGACGAGTGTTGGAACAAATTGCTAGATTTTTAAGATGGTGATGGTTTACGTCGTGCATTTTGAATTCAGTTCTGAAGGATTCTTATGGTAAGGCAAGCATATTTTCTTATGTGGATTTGGAGGGAAAACAAATTTATATTCTGTCTTCGTTTTGTAGATGAATTGTTATAGTTAGACATTATACTGCATTTGAGCCATATTGTGATCGAGGGAAGGTATAAGAAGAAAAAATGGATATTCTCATCGAGCCGGACTGCTACAAGGTCTGCCGCATCTGCATGGAAAACTGTGAGGATGACTTTGTGTGCGTGTACGATGAGTTCGAAGATAACATCCTGATGGATGTTATTGCCGAGTGTGCCCGCGTCGAGGTAGGTTTCCGCCCTATTAAGCCCAATAGTGGCCATTTTCAACACAATATGCATGTAGACAATCAATGCGATGACATGGATGACTAATTAATTTTCTTATCGCGATATTGTTTTTTCTTCTCATTCGCTTAAAACCGGTATTACATTCATCGGGTACTTTCCACCCTCCGTTGGCAACAACAACTACTTCGACGACAACATAGATAAGGAAAAATGATGTACTGCCACGGAACGTATGTCGGAATTGTGCTGAATATATGATTATTGCCTACCACATCATCCAAAAGTGTCGAGAGTCAGATCAAACATTGCGCTCAATCTTCAAGCATGAGATCGATATCCGAACCCGCAAAAACGAGGAGAAGATATTCAGTGCGAACGAGTTGCACGAGGATGATCTCAATGCGGAGGAATATGAATTTCTACTGTCGGAGGCGTATGACAACATGATACTAGATAACGTAGATGATCTGATAGGCGAACAAGTAGACGAACTGCCGAGCGACTTTCCTGATATGGGCCATGCTGATGATGAGAATACTCCTCCATTGATTTTAAGCGTCAAAGTAGAGCAAACGCAGATAGGAAATCCCCTGAATGATCAACAACATGAACAAGTGGAACAGTCTCCTGTTGAAACAGTCAAAACAAAGAAGTGCTGTGGTTGTAAACAAGAGTTTCAAACGGAGGCTGAACTTATAAACCATAGCAACGCAGTTCATTTCAGCGAGCGCGCCAATATTGATGACCCCACCAGGCCTTTTCGATGCAACTTTTGCTACAAATCGTTTGTGACACTGCAGCATCTGAAGGAACATCACCGAATAGCTATCCGTAGATACTTTTGTCGACAATGCGGTAAAGGTAAGGCTTCAATCGACTTCTCACCACTGGACCATCTCAACACAGGTAATCTTTCCCGGACAGGTTTCATGACCCAATCGAATCTGGAGAACCACCAAAAGTGCCACTACACGTCTGCCGGTACGAAAAAATGCTGCGGATGTCGCAGCGAGTTCGAAAACGAAGAAGCACTCACAGCACATTCTCTCCAAGTGCACAAGCCCGAGCAACTTTACGATCCTAGAAAACCATTCGAATGCACCGTTTGCTACCGCCGCTATCCAACACGCAAGTCTCTGGTCAGCCACAAGCGTCTAAACCAGCAACATCGCTGTTCACACTGCGGCGAAATTTTCGCAAAGAGAATCTTCCTCACGATCCACGAACGCAGCTATCATCCGGATGTTCCCAAGGAAGAAGACCCCAAACGGCGCTGCTGCGGTTGCTACCTAGAGTTTCCAAACATGGAACAACTGCAGCAGCACGCCTCTGCAACGCACAAGCTTCAGCGCAACCAGATTGCCGACGAGACAAAGCCCTTCGAGTGTGACATCTGCTGCAAGCGTTTCAATTCCAACTTCAATCTGCACCACCACCAGAAGAAGGCCAACCAAGGCCGACGCTACGTGTGTGAAGTTTGCGGCCGGTCGTTCAACCGGGCCTTCGACAAAGCCAACCACGCAACCACCCATTCCAACGAGATGCCTTTCGCGTGCGACATCTGTGGCCGCCGGTTCAAGAACAAACTCTACCTCAAGAACCACCACAAACTGCATACCTCCGGCGAAACGAAAGAATTCGCCTGTCCCGAGTGTGGCAAATGTTTCCGCACCAAGGATCTCCTGAAAACTCATTCCATTACGCACAGCGAAGAGCGTCGGTTCGTGTGCAGTCTCTGTTCCGCCACGTTCAAGCGGATGCAGTGCCTTAGAATCCATCTCAAGATCCACAACAAGGAGAAACCGTACGGGTGTACGCTCTGCGAGCGACGCTACACCCAGTCGTCGGATCTGAAGCGGCACATGCTGACGCACAGCACCGGTGACGAGGCGAGACCCTTCCAGTGCCAGTACTGTCTGAAGCGTTACCCTCGTAAGGATTATCTGAAAATTCACGTCCGGAAGCAACATTTGGAGAAGGCAGATCTTACACTGATCGAAGAGATGGCATTCGAGCTGCGGGATCACGGAGATGAAAGTGATTTTTTACTGATTTGAATTATCTTTTATTTTTTCATTCTACGGACATTAGGTTTTTAGAAATCGATTAATAATATGGCAATAAAATGCAGAATTTTATTCGTTTGTACTTATGTGCTTATTGTGTGGTTAAAAATTTCGTACGTAAGTAGGTGGCTTCAAAAATAACTGAAAAATAGATGGAATAGCGGAGATCCGTCAAATTATCAAGAGTAATAATCTGGGTGCTGCGGATAGAGCCGCTTGCCTGCTCTCAAGCGAGGAGAGGGATATTTTGAAATCAATCCCATAAGCAAAATTATTTTGCAGTTTCTTGGCTGTCAAACATTTCCCGCTCTTCGAATTTCTCTTTCCATGCTGCATGAAGGCGCACAAATGCGCGAGACTCTACATGACTTTACGATGATTATACATTCCTGCTCCAATCAGCTGTTGAATTTCGGAAAATTTCGTAACGAGTGCTATTTAATTGCATTCCTACTAATATTCAACTCGAAATATAATGTGAAAATATTTGTTACAAAGAAGTTGTTAAATTTATTTTTATTTTTCAGAAATCAAGCTCTATCTGGAATAAGGGCGAATGTCGCAAGAGAGGATTCTCTTCGTCGACTTCCCCTCTTTTAAATAAAAGTGACAAGCAGCTGATTTCTTTGAGGTTCATCACTTCAGAACGATAGAAAACAATGCGAACTTGCATTCTGAGGTGATAAAATGCAAAGAAATCCTCTGCTTGTCACTTTTATTCAAAAGAGGGGAAGTCGATGAAGAGAATTCTCTCTTGCGACATTCGCCCTTTTACCAGATAGAGCTTGAAATAATAACAATACTTCTCAATATAGGATCTGAAACGAACATAACCACAATCTTCAATGTTTGGCTCCGGCACAATAGAAAAGTTTGGCTTCAGTTTGACAACCAAATCGATTCTATTCGCACCACCCAGGTAATAATAATTGAGCTGTGTTGTCCTACGTGCTCTGTCTACTCTCTACTGTAATCATATAATTTTCTTGGTATGGACCTGAGATGTATGGACGATAAACGGGAATTAAAACTTATGATACTCATTCTTATTTTCTAAACGATCTGCCTAATGATCAGTATATCATTTAAATGCGCATTATTTTGTGTCAATATCTGTGAAATAGATTTGAAAAAAACTCGAAACTTGCGAATGATCTGCATGCTTTACGATAGCACGTTCGAACGAGCGCTAATTAATTTCCGTTTCTGCTACACAAAGCAGGAAAAATTGTAAACATACGATCAAATTGTGTACTATGATATGGTTTGGTTTAAATGTGATAATTAAATTACTAAACTCATACAGCTAAAGTATAATTAAAACGGGAACGGACTAAGGCGTACGTTGCAGCCATGGGAATAGTTATCAATGTAAGAATTTTGAACCTATAGAATTGAACAACGATTCATAATATCCGAAGAAGTAAACAACAATCAGCGAAAAGTGCTAAGTAAGATCAATCATCCAAGAAAGAAACGAAAAAGCGTTCCATTTTGGCTGAAAATGCCAGGCACATAGTCCGATTTGTCCGATTTTCAATAGGAAACGATAAGACAGCTTTCTGCGTCTAATGCATTTTATTGCGAGTAAATCGGTTAAGGATAAGTGCCTGAAAAATGAGTGACATTTTTTTTACGCAATTTTCTATGAAAAATAATATTTTGGCCATAATTTCCGAGCCCATGCCAACGGGCTTGGTAGTCATATGGCTCCTGCTTCTGCCTCATACGCAGGGGGTCGTGGGGTCAATCCCAGGTCCGTTCCATTCTCCTACTTTGTATTTTTCTCTATATTTCTCATGTTCAAGCATTCTTCCATACCGTTTCCATTTCTATCATACACCTTCAACTTGACTATTCTAGCAGTAGCTTCCCTTCATCCAATTAGAAATTGCATCAAATGCTTTCTCCTATCCATCACATTGGCAGCTCGTTAACCAACCTCTGCCTCTCGAACCTAACCCAAATGTTCCAATAAATTCCGTATGATCAAGTGCAAGTGCAGAGGTACATATATTCGGCTTGCAGTGGGCGAGTGGATTACAACATCATTTCCTCCCATTTCCCTACATTAACTAGCATTCTGACGTGGCAGGCGCCAATATGACCTAACAAATGAGATCACCAGTACTGATTGTACGACAATTCCCCGAATAACAATTCCCCGAATTCAATTTCCCCGAATGCAATTTCCCCGAATAACAATTCCCCGAATGTAACATTTCCCCGAATGTAACATTTCCCCGAACGTAACAATTCCCCGAATGTAACATTTCCCCGATTGCATCTCCCTTCTTTTTGAGTGAGGCACAAGGCGATGGGTATTAAGTAATCCATGCGAGCAAAGTCGTATGATTGCCGATCCGGAGGTTGATAATGTCTTCCTCAAATGAACACATTTGCCCGGTATAAGGCAAAGAGGATAGATAGTCCCTTCTTTAAATGAACTCGTTTGTCTGGAATAAAGTGAAAAAATGAAACAACGCCTTCTTTAAATGATCGCGTCTGTCCGGTGTAATGAGTCCGCAATATTGCAAAAAGAGGAGATAATTCGTTTACTAAGCAAGTACCACGCTTGCCAGGCATAATACATGATTGATATAAAGCAATTATATTTTTCAAAACTGCTGTTATATCACACCACACTTATCTAAGAAAATGCTTATTTGTTTAATATAACATTCTGAAAAAACGGCATTCTTCCAAAGGTCATTCTGAAAAAGGTAGAATACATAAAAAGTCACACCGCGAAAGTTACAGACCGTCTAGCGCCATGTTGAGAAATTGAATTCGACAAAATGTTTTTCGGTGAAGTATAATACATTTAATACATATTGCGTAATAAGGGATCTTATATTTTTTTTTCCTTATTATGGCCAAATTCGCCTGCATCAAAATAAGAGATCAGATTAGTCCTTATTCTCATTCTCAATTCATTCATCTTTGCATTATTTCTAGCTAACGCCTAGTTTTGAAGGAACACATCTACCGTTTTCTTACTTTGTAAAACTGCCTTCTTTTAAAGAATGCATCACATCCCCCATTATCCCCCATATTCAGGACAGATACAGGTTATAAAAGAACGAATAATAACATTCATTATCTGGTGAAACACCCACTGAAGAAGGGACACATTTACCATTGCATTGTTCCGAGCAGATGCATTCTTTTTAAAGAAGGAATCACATTCACCATTGCCTCTTTCCGGGCAAACGCATTATTTTTGTTTACAAGGATTCACATCCACCATTGCCTTATATATTTGAAGAAGGTATATGCAGGACAGGAGTATGATTCCGAAGATAGGAAAAATATTTACCAAAAGGCTTTCGATCAGAATTGCAGTTTGATACTATTTTAGAAAAAAAAACTACCTTAGAGAACACTGTACTCTGATATCTTTATAATTCAACAACACATCTTGGAGGATCAAGAACTACAAATACTACCAAAGGCTATTCAGCAGCTATAAGGCTTTCCAATAAGACACTCTTGAATGTATCTTTAAACACTGCTTTTTCGGCCGCATACAGTCGATTGCGAAGATGTGTTTGCAGGTATTTTATTTTCGGGGAATTGTTCCATTCGGGGAAATGTTACATTCGGGGAATTGTTACATTCGGGGAAATTGCATTCGGGGAATTGTTACATTCGGGGAAATTACATTCGGGGAAATTGCATTCGGGGAATTGGTTTTCGGGGAATTGTCGTACAATCCCAGTACTTGTACATTGAAGATGAGTGCTAGTCCCAAGCAAACATCTGTTGGTTCTTTGTGCAAGAACAGCCGATCTGGTTATAATGTAGTAGCAACTACGGGCAGTCAATCAAGCTCAAGCTCATAATTTTCGAGCCCATAGTCCGATCTGGCCAATTTTCAATAGGATACAATGGGACAGGATTCAGCAAATCGGTTGAGAATAAGTGTTTGAAAAATGAGTGGCACTTTCGCTTAATTTCTTTGAATGGGTCCGCACAGACACACACAGACATCACCTCAAACTGAGTCGATCGGTATATAACACTATGGGTCTCCGGGCCGATTGAACGACAATTCCCCGAAAACCAATACCTCGAAAAATAATTTCCCGAAAAACAATTCTTTGAATGTAACATTTCCCCGAATGCTTCTCTCTTCTTTTTGTGTGCGGTACATAGCGAAGGGTATCCAGTTAGCCAAGCAAGCAAAGGCGTAGGATTGCCAATCCGGAGGGTTGCGAGTTCGATTCCCGGTTCAGCTCAGGATGCTTTAGGGTAGGAAGCATTTTCGGGTGCGTGAGCACAAGTGTATCCATTGTACTGTAACTTTATTTACTTTCTTCCAATGAATATGTTTGATCGGTATGAGCAACGCATCTACCTGGTTTAAGCAAAGGGGAAAGATAATATCTTCTTATGATAAACACGTCTGCCCGGTATAAGGAGAAGGAAGGAGATTATGCATTCTATATATTAGGGGAAACGAAGTTATAATGCCTTCTTCAAATGAACATAATTGCCCGGTTTGAGGCAAAGTGGATATATAGTCCATTTTTGCCTTTCTCGTACAACTAAGTTGTACCGAAAGGCTATCATTTCACTCAAAATCGAACTTTTGATAGAAGTCCCGGAGACCCATAGTATTATATACCATTCGACTCAGCTCGATGAGCTGAACAAATGTCTGTCTGTCCGTGTGTGCGCGCGTGTGTGTGTGTGTGTGTGTGTGTGTGTGTGTGTGCGTGTGTGTGCACAAAATACCATAAAAACATTAGCCAAATTTTCACATAGAAACTCTTAATCGATTTTCTTGCAACAAGTTGCATCCGACAGAGACTAAAACGCTGTTGATCACTATTGAATTTCATAATAATTGCAAATTGCAAAAAATAGATAATATTAAAATAGTGATGAGACATAGTCACATAGAACAATAATGGGTTATGAAAAATGCCTTGCATCTATGAATATTTTATCCGTGGCTTCCCATTAAGAGTTTCATCGTACTATAAAGATGCTCGTGTTGCACGCATTTAGGCGTAAGTATGCTCTTCGTTCAGTTTCATAGTACTATGTACATAGTACTAAATTGTCCGAAAGTCAAAATTCGAACATAGGAAATTCGAGAAACTTTTGGCAGCGCCATCTGTCGTCTACTAGTGTAAATTTTCTATCATAACATTAGACGGTGTAACTGTTTTGCCTTTCTTGTACATCATCGAGGTGTAAGCGTAAAGGCTACATTTATTACCTTTTACGCGAGAAAGGCGCCATCACCGCTAGGTGGATAATTCTGGGTTTTTTAAATGAACTCGTTTGCATGAAATAAAGTGAAAGACTGAAACAATAATTGATTTCAGGAAGATTAGACTTCTGGCGGTATTTTCCACTTCCGTTCTATAGCAGGCGCGGGGCGCCACCAGTTCCAAGTGGTTGTTAGTTGGGAGCGGTCCTAGTTGTTGAGGAATTGGCAGGAAAAGGTATTGTTTACGTATGCGACATTGGTCCTTATGAAACAACAGTGTCGAATTCTTTAAATGATCGCGTCTTCCCGGTATAATGCTATTAAAGAGCAGTAAGCTGCGACTATAGTAGTAGGCTATGTAATTGTAATATTAAATAAACTTCACTTTGTGTTCAAATGTCAATCGAACAAGTCGTTCTTATTGCGCACTCCCAATAGGTTATGGGCCTATGCGCGAACGTTCTATAGAAGATTCTAGAAGTTCTCGAAGATTTTTTCAAGCTTTTTTATCAAGTATTAAAAATGGCATCAAGTGGTAGTCACGTCCAGCCAATTTCAAGCCTTTCCGGTATTGAACGCCTCATCGGTCGAGAAAATTGGACCACCTGGAAGTTTGCCGTTCAAATGTATCTGGAGCGCGAAGACTTATGGTGTGCGGTGAATCCGAAGTTGCAAGCAGACGGTACCTATGAAGCTGTAGATGCTGGAAAAGATAGAAAAGCGCGGACAAAAATCATTCTACTTCTGGACCCGGTAAATTACATCCATGTCCGGGAAGCAGGAACAGCTAACGAAGTTTGGTCAAAGTTGGAGCAAGCTTTCGAGGACACGGGCCTGACCAGGCCAGTTGGGCTACTGCATAAGTTGATCAAGACGGAGCTGTCGTCGTGTGAGTCCATGGCCGATTATGTGAATCAAATCGTGATGACAGCTCATCTATTGGATGGTATTTCATTTGCGATTTCGGACGTCTGGGTTGGAACGTTATTACTGGCTGGGCTTCCTGACGAGTATCGTCCCATGACCATGGCCCTTGAGGACCCAGGTACGCCAATTACAGGAGATGCTATCAAGACGAAGCTGCTTCAAAGAAGTCCAGGTGCCATCTGTGAATTCGGCGCTGGTTACAAAAGAAGCAAAACGCAATGGTGAGCTAGTGAAAAAATCTGACCACCCCAAAGGTCCAAAGTGCAGAAAATGCCATAAGTACGGACACATCGCTAAATAATGCAAAACTACACCAAAAAGCAACGTATTCTGCACAGTTCTTTCCACGTTCAATTCTGCGGACGACGAATGGTTTTTTGATTCTGGCGCAAGCGTACACATGACGCGGAATCAAGCATTGCTGGAGAACATCAAGCATTCTTCCGGCACAGTTGTAGCAGCAAACGGAGGAAGCATGAAGGTGAAAGCAACAGGTTCAGCGATGCTCAAGCCACAGTGTCAGAACGAGGCAATTCCGGTGAAGGAGGTTCAACTGTTACCGGAACTCAGTGCAAATCTTTTGTCTGTTAGCCAAATTGTCAAGAATGGGCACACTGTGATTTTCACGAACGGCGGATGCAGAGTGGTCGATGTGGACGGCGATATTATTGCCACAGGTATCCATGATAACAATCTCTTCAAACTGGAACAGCATAAACAGGTTTCGAGAAGCGTGTTAGCTTGTTCGGCATCTGGAAGCTTGGAGGTTTGGCATCGGAGATTGGGCCACTTGAACATCAAGAGCGTTCGGCTACTAGCCAATGGAATGGTCGATGGCGTGAAAATCAACAGTGGTAACCATGGCAACTGTAAAATCTGTCCCATGGGAAAGCAGAGTCAGCATTCATTTAACAAGTAAGGCTCTTGTGCTGCTGAAAAACTCGCTGTTGTTCATTCCGACGTATGCGGTCCAATGGAGGTGAGTTCCCTAGGAGGTAGTCGATACTACATAGTTTTCGTAGACGACAAATCTCGGCACATGTGGGTTTATGTACTAAAAACAAAATCTGCGGAAAATGTATGAAAGGCGTTCGAAGAATTCCACGTGATGACAGAGAGGCATTCCGGTTCAAAACTCAACATATTGCAAACCGATAGCGGAAAAGAATACGTGAACCGTGATTTCGAAAATTATTTGAAACAGTCCGGTATACGGCATCAGAGATTTAATGATTACACCCCGGAGCAGAATGGCATGGCAGAACGAGTGAACCGATCGATTGTTGAGCGTGCTCGGTGCATGTTACTCAGGGCTACCAAAAGTTTTGTGGGAGAAAGCAGTTTCAACGGCGGTATATTTATTAAATCGGTCACCAACTCGAGGGCATAATACTACTCCTGAAGAGGCCTGTTGTGGTAGAAAGCCGAATACGTCCCATGTGAGAATTTTTGGAACCAAATCAATGGCGTTTGTACCAAAACAAAAACGAAGGAAGTGGGATCCCAAATCCCGTGAATGTATCCTGACTGGTTTCGATGAAGACCACAAGGGCTCTATGACACTAAATCCAGAAATATCATCAAAAGCCGGGAAGTAACGTTCATGAAGCCACTCAAGGAGGTAAAAAAGTATTGCATGACATTTCACGACGTCGCATGCTAGTGCAGCTAGACATCGAAGAAACCGCTTCATTGTCTCCAGAAGAAGCCCCAACGCTACCACAGCACGACGAGCCGGAGGAAGATGACGAATTTTTCACCGACTGCGAAGCAACTGATGTAAATGAAGATAGTAGCAGTGACAGTAACTTATCAACCGATTCCGTGATCACTGTGACTAACGTGCTCCCACCGCAACTATCTTCAATTCCACCTCGGTCACAGGTGTTGAGGCGCAGTGGTCGGGAGCACAAGCTACCAGGCAAGTATGCTGACTTTGAATTAGCAACAAAAGGTCTGCCGCATATAAATCCTCCACAGAGAACCACCCAAGATGCCATTCTCGACAATCCGATCGCGAGCACACTTGACCAGGGCGAATTCAGCGGAATGACAGGATCCGAATCTCGTGCCGATGCTAGGAGCAACAATGTCGATCCAGTATCACACCAGGAGGCATTTTCCAGAAACGACTCCGAACGCTGGAAGATGGCCATGAGAGAGGAATACGATGCGCTGATCAATAATGAAACATGGACATTGACGGAGCTACCGAAAGGTAGAACGGCCATCAAATGCAAATGGGTCTATAAGACGAAGCACGACGCTAGTGGTAACATTAACCGCTACAAGGCACGCTTGGTGATTAAAGGGTACTCGCAGCGAAAGGGGGTGGATTACGACGAAACGTATTCCCCAGTTGTTCGTCACAGTTCACTACGCTACCTATTTGCAATTGCGGCAAAATACAATCTTCAAGTAGACCAAATGGATGCAATCACCGCATTCCTGCAAGGAGATCTGGAGGAGGAAATTTTTATGGAACAACCACCTTGTTTCGTGAAACTCGAAGGAAGACAGTTGGTATGTCGATTGAACAAGGCACTCTATGATCTTAAACAGACTTATATGGTCAAACTCGATTCCGCGTTAAAGAAACTAGGACTTGTTCAATCTGAGTACGATCCGTGCCTGTAATACTGGATCAAAGATGGAAAGATTTTGTTTGTTGTGGTATACGTTGATGACGTGCTAATTTTCTCCAACTCTGTCTCTCTCCAATGCTCTGAAGAACGAATTGAAGGCCAAGTTGCGTAGTACATTTCAGGTGAAGGATTTAGGTTCTGCAACCAGTTGCTTTAGCATCCGTAGCACCCATAACGAAAGTACTATATCGTTGGACCAGGAAGCATACATCGATTCCATCCTACGAAGATTTGGCATGCACGAAGCAAAAGCCACTCCAATGAACACTGCTGAAAAGCTTTCGAAAGATTTGTCGCCGCAGTCAGTAGAGGAGGCTGAGCGGATGAAAATAATTCCGTACCAGGAAGCTGTCGGATGCTTAATGTATTTGGCACAATGTACGCGTCCAGATATTCTTTTCGCCGTAAACATCCTTAGCCGCTTCAACAATTGTGCTGGACCAAAGCATTGGGAGGCTGTGAAACATCTTTTCCGTTACCTGAAAGGGACAAAAGATATCTCATTACAATATTCTGCCACCGGTGACTCAAAGCTTGTGGGCTATTCTGATGCAGATTGGGCTTCCGATCTCGACGACAGAAGATCAACAAGTGGTTATGTATTCTTGCTACAAGGGGGAGCAGTATCCTGGGGCTGTAAGCGACAGCCCACCGTTTCATTGTCAACATGCGAGGCGGAGTACATGGCTCTGTCGGCTGCGGTACAAGAGGCGGCATGGTGGGGAGGTTTAGTGTCGCAGTTTGGCCAACATTATCCAATCGAGCTGCGCTGTGACAATCAAAGTACCATTTGCATTGCCCGGAATGGTGGATACACACCCCGAACGAAACATATAGATATCCGGCACCATTACATCCGTGATGCATTAGACAGGAAAATTATATTTATCAATTATGTGAAAACAGAAGATCAAGTTGCCGATTGTCTGACGAAACCATTACAGAGAATCAAACTTGAGCGTAATCGAAAAGCCATGGGTTTGCTCAATTAATGACGCCAGCTTAAGGAGGAGTATTAAAGAGCAGTAAGCTGCGACTATAGTAGTAGGCTATGTAATTGTAATATTAAATAAACTTCACTTTGTGTTCAAATGTCAATCGAACAAGTCGTTCTTATTGCGCACTACCAATAAATGCGAATAGAGGTGATAATGCTTTCTTTAAATGAATTCGTCTATCCAGTATAAGGCGAAAGGAAAAGATAAAAGTTTATTTAAAAAACGTCAGTCCGTAATAAGGCAAGGTGAGGAGATAATTCGTTCACTGAAGGAACGCGCTTGTCAGGAATAATAAAAAGTTTGTGTGGGCAATAATATGTTTAAAAACTGCTGCTATTCTGCACCACACACCATTTCCTTATTTAGTGAAAATGCCTTCTTTTAAAGAATGGATCACATCCCCCATTATCTTTGAATGTCCTACGATAGCTGTATCAATGTGTAAAAATGAGGTTTTTCTTGTCGGAGCAAAAACCAAACTCGACTGTCTTGTACATTGCGTTTTTATTAACTGAACTTTTCATACAGTGATGCCAAACATTCATACTGAATTTACTACAATAAGGCGAAATGTTAAGTGAAATGTTAATTCAATTCTATTTTACAGATTTCATAGTATATTAAAAAACCAATCGTTCATTCACCCCCCGTTGAGTTTAACTCAACTGAAGGAAGTACCGCTATCTTTGTCACTGATCGTTTGAATTCACCGGATACAGTTTTAACGCTGACTACTCGGACGATTCCATCCCTTCCTGGATGTTCTGCAACAATACGGCCACGACGCCACTGTTGAGGTGGCAAATTTTCCTCGACCAGCAACACGAGAGCACCGATTTTGTACTGTATGGCACTACCTGTGTGCCATTTCTGTCTTGTCTGAAGATGATGAAGATATTCTGTTGACCATCTTGCCCACAAATGTTGCATCATCTGCTGAAGGTGTGCGTATCTGCTGAGCCGTCCTATCTTCTCGTCGATATACGAGGGTTCCGGAACAGCAACGGCAGATCGACCAATAAGAAAATGTGACGGCGTCAAAACTGCTGTATCATTCGGATCCTCTGATAGTGGGCATAGCGGACGAGAGTTTAAAATTGCTTCTGTTTGTGTCAAAAACGTGATCATTTCTTCGTACGTAAGGCGCGTCTCACCGACAACACGTTTGAAATGATATTTCAAGCAAAATTTTTCATAACGACGTATGTAACAAAAGTAAACAAAACGAGGTTTTAATACAACGTGACAATCACACGCGGCTTTATATAATACGCATCGATTTTACTGATTTTAGATCTTAAAATTCTTTAATTCAATCTTTTACGAATCGACGTATGTCAAAAATCAATTTTGAAGTCTCACTGTTACATACGTCGCTTTAACATATGGGAACTAAGAGCGACCTATGTACCAAAAAGCAAAACAAAACAAAACTGCAGTTGCGTCAATCGTGCACTATGGAAAACCGACCAATGTACACCGACATGCGTGCAGCATACCGGTGTATGTATAATTTTATCGTTTTTCACAGTGAATGTGAATGAACTGAGATTTGATTTGAAGCACGCTTATTACGGGTCATGTAAAGATGCATGCCAGCGGAAAAAGTATTGAAAAAGATTTAGTTTTAAAACAGTTTTAGAAAAAGTTTTGCCAACTTTCAGCAAAGGATTTCTCGAATCCTCATAATTGTTACATACGTCGTTATGAAAAATTATGCTTGATTTCATAGATTTTACGCCGGCCTCCCACACACCTCCAAAATGCGGACTTCGTGGAGGAATAAAATGCCATCGGATGCCCTTTGAAGAACAAAATTCGTTTAATTTTAAATTATGTTGTTCTTCCTCAAAAAGATTTCTCAAGGCTGCGAGTTCATGGTTTGCACCTACGAACGATGTTCCGTTGTCCGAATATACGTCGGTGGGCAACCCACGACGGCTGGCGAAACGATGTAAGGCAGCGATAAAATTTTCGGTTGTTAGGCTTGACACCAACTCAAGGTGGATCGCTTTTACGGCCATACATATGAAAACAAGTACATACGCCTTATATGATTTAGGACTTTTTGGGCTCAATCTCGTGGAGTCGCCTGATAAGAATAGTTGTTAGATGGTGTTTTTCTGGCAAGAGCACTTGGTGTTTGCCATCGAATGGTATGGCAGAATACTTGAGACGGCCACCGACTCTAATTAACCCGTCCTTTGCCACAAACGGTGCAAGATTACTCAGGTTGTGGCGTTTATCTGGAGCATGTAGGAGAATACGCAAAAGTTCACCGAACACTTCTTTCTGTAGTATACACAGGATAGCCTTCTCTGCATCAATCATTTCATCTGCACTGATCAGCCTATTTAATTTTTGATTGCATCGGGGTGTCAAATACCGCCGGACATATACCCAAGCTCTCACCAACTTACGGTAGTGACTCATCCTATTGAACTGCACGACAGGCAATTTACTGCATACAGCAAAATTCTTCGCTTGCTTGATTTCTGGTATTAATGATTCATCCAAAGGTTCTGGTGTTATCATACTTACATCTGCTTGCCACAATAATGGTGATCCATTCCACCACAAGTCGTTGCGTAACAAATTTGCCGGGTACTCGCCTCTGGATATGATATCCGCCGGATTGTATTCCGACGGTACATAATGCCACTGATTAATCTTCGTTGTTTCCAAAATTGATGCAACCCTGTTTGCAACAAAAACGTTCAACGTCGTCGGTGGTTTCTTGAGCCAACATAATACTATTTGGGAGTCACACCAATACTTCACCACATCGAACTGGACACCCATTGCTGATAGCACCTTGTCTGTTAGCTCCGCAAGTAACTTTGCTCCACAGAGCTCTAATCTCGGGACCGTTAAGGATTTCAGTGGTGCTACTCGAGATTTACTAGCGACCAGTTGGACCGAGATTGATCCGTCCTGGTAAATGCTCCTGGTATATATTACCGCTCCATATGCACGCATTGATGCGTCAGAGAATCCGTGGAGTTCGATTCTTAATGATTTCCCAGGTACCACTAATCGTTGTTTCTGAATTTGATTGACAGTTGTAAGCTGCTCTTGAAAATGTATCCAACTCCGTAGTAGATCTTCTGGGAGGGGCTCATCCCAATCCAATCCTAGGCGCCATACGTCTTGCATAATTAGTTTGGCCAATGTTACTACTGGCCCAAGAAACCCGAGTGGGTCGAACAACCTTCCAATAGCAGACAGAACACCTCGTTTCATCGTTGAAACTTTACTTCCAGAGAGCTGTACATGGAATCCAAAATAGTCACCTGTCGGGTTCCAAATGAGCCCAAGAGTTTTGATTGTATTGGTCTCTCCCGTTTCTTCAAAACTGACCAGCTTCTCGTGTAAATGTTCTGGGATCACATCGAGCACCTCGGGTCTATTCGAACAGAACTTATGTACACCGAAACCTCCTTTCTTCAGCAACGATGAAAGCTCTTGATAAATGGCGACAACAGCCTCCACCGATCTTCCTCCGGTTAAGAAGTCATCGATGTAACTATCTTGCTCCACAACGTTCACAGCCAATGGATACTCCTGCCCTTCATCTCTGGCTAGCTGCATCAAAGCTCGCGTAGCGTGGTGGGGTGAGCTTGCCACACCATACGTTACGGTTTGCAGCTCAAAGACACGTTCCTCCCCTTCAGCGTGGTGGGGTGAGCTTGCCACACCATACGTTACGGTTTGCAGCTCAAAGACACGTTCCTCCCCTTCAGCATCCCACCATAGAATGCGTTGATACCGACAGTCTTCTTGGTTCATCCGGATTTGGCGGTACATCTTGGGGATGTCCGCTGTCAATACCACCGCGTGGGTACAGAAGCGTAATACGATGCTTATAAGGTCACTTTGCACCGTTGGACCCACTAAAGCTATGTCCATTTAGAATCCGGAATAATAAAATCATCTGTATCTCGGTAACGGATTGACGTACAAATAAGGTTAATACATCAAAACAAAGGTAATTTACTGTACTTTAAGGAAACAATTATGATACAAATCATTTCTTTTTGTTTCTAGTGAAAATTCGCACCTTCTTCTTTATTCCTCTCATCAAAAGTTGCACACCTCCGAAGTCAACTTCCTTGGCACATTTGTTCCACATTTTGGTCATCTGAGTCGCGTCCTGAGCTGTTTTTCCACTTTTCTTAAGCTTCCGTTTCGTTACTGCCCAAAGTGTCTATATGGGCCGGAGCTGTGGGCAGTTGCGTGGATATATTTTATCGATGAAATCTTCGTTATTAAATATCGCGGTACCACTGGATGACTTCCCGGCTGTAGTGGCAACTCGCCAAATTTGGCCAAAACTTCACGGGACCTTTATGGGCTTTATGGAAGGTAGACCACGGTTTTTGAGACATTCCTCCTTGTACAGCTTCGAGTCTATCGTCTTATTCGTCACAAAAACTTAGGTCTTTGCTCCACAGCTGCATATCCCTTGCCAAAATCATCTGTTTTTTTTTGCAAGTTTGTCCAAAAAGCAAACTTAACTTCGCAGGAACTACTCCTCGTGTCGTCGCCATGTAGAATTTTTAACTAGAAAGCTGTCCGAAATCCATTTGACGTAGGTTCCATCGTCGATGAGCAGGATTATCAACGTGAGTGTGCAGATTTTTTTCTCTCCTTTCGGCTTCCATCTGGAATAATTTTTGACTCGCTGCACGAAACATAGTGAAATTTATACCACAGCAAGTGGGCGCCTAGGTAGACAAACCGCTGTAAAAGAATTCTTGCAGCGGTCATTTTCCGTGCCGCTGCAATACAATAAATGATTCCGGATTCTAAATTGACATAGCTTTAAAAGGGTGTCGTTCAGCGAAACGCCTGTTGTTGTTTTTGCTGAAGCGTCGAAAACAACACGTGTTTTCGTTGTTGAACTGCTTGCCTTGTAGACAGCATGATGTGGAATGAAATATCCTTCTGGATCAATATTATGTATTACCTTCATGTGTCCTAGTGTTTCATATTCGGTCATAAATTCTTCGTACTGACTGCGCTTCTCTGGGTTTTTAGTCAAAGCCGTCTTGAGTCTATCCAACCTTTTCTTTGCAACGTTGTAGGAGTCGCCCAGCTTCCCTTTCAATTCATTAAAAGGGAGTCGAACTTGATAACAACCCTGCTCGTCTCGAACGTGAGTTTGTGAAAAATGGGTTTCCACATCGGCCTCCGTTGGGGTGAGAAAACCTTGCGTTTGAACGGATTCCACTTCCCAGAGAGCTTTGCCGATACTCCTAGCCTGAACTGAACCTCCTACAACCCATCCTAAATCTGTTTCTACTAGTACAGCAGTACTATTTTCCAATCTGACACGACCAGCTTTAACCAGGTCAAAAAATATTTCATTTCCGATAATAAGATCGATGTCTCCCGGGGTGTGGAACGATGGATCAGCTAAAGGCAGTGAGCTTGGCAAAGATAACGAAGAAACATCAATTTCGATAGCTGGCACATTCGAGTGACTCCCCAAGTAACCAAAGTTTCTTTAGAGTACGTTTTTCGCTTAAGCAGCTCAGTGAAGCTGATTAAGCGAAAACGTACTCTTGAAGAAACTTTTGGTTACTTGGGTCGGGGAACCACGAGGAAATCGAGATCATATTTTGGACGCGAACCAAAACGAGAATGAATTGAGGTGGACAGCATATTTTTTACATTGGTCTGAATATCATTCAATCCGTTGATTGGAACATCAACTTTTTCCAATTTGAGCCTCAATCGATTTGCCAGGTTTTCCGTGATAATGTGGCTGTCCGATCCAGAATCTAGCAACGCACGAGATTTGATGGCACAACCTCCCTTGCCGACTACCACGACCTCCGCTGTAGATAGCAGTACCTGCCGCTTGACTATTTTACCATGAACACACAACGTATTAGCAATGGGACGATCTGGAACAGCGGGGCCATCTGATTGCAAATGATCCCCCACTGTACTTAGCTTTAGTTCAGTTTTGGGATTTGGAACCTTCGACGAACTGGCTCCAGCACCATCATTAGGATGCAACGAACTATGGTGTTTACGGCCACAATCCTGCACCTTACAGACCTGATCTGATGGACAGTCGCGAACACGATGATTTTCGATATTTGACCGTATCGATTTTTCGTTGCTGATATCGGATTTCGATTTTTTCAGTGTGAAAATATAGCACATTAGGCACAATCTGTAAAAAAAACAGCGAATATTCGATGTGTAATTCGATGATCTGAAATGTAAAATCTTAGTTACCATTTTTTTTGCTCGTGCTTTTTTGGGCGTATCGACATATCGGAATATCGATGTTTCAACGCCGATATTTTTCGGCATCGATATTTCGAAAATAAAAACATCGATTCGGCAGTATCGATATTTTTCCGAAAACGCCCATTCCTAGCATGGAGTTCGGTTTGAAACTGCTCTGTTACACTGAGGAAACGGGTCGTATGAACATCATAAGATACTCTTTTGAAATTGCGACATAAGAAAATGTGGTGATTTTCTTATGGAATTTAGTTTTTCTTATGGAATGAATTTCATAAGACGATCTTATGAAATATTTTGAATATGTATAAAAAAATGTAACCCGGATTCGAACCGTGGACGTCGAGATTAGGAGGCGCGTGATTACATCACACGCCTATCAACGCCTCAAGAAAACATTTCGCTGGATAGCCAATATAAATCCAGAATTTGGCAAAACAAGGTCTTATGATTTTCATAATTCCATTCTTATGAAATGTTCTCATAAGATTGGTCTTATGAAAATTGTAAGAGCCATTTTCCTGAGTGTACACATACACTGTGGAAGCACGGTTCCTGTCGATTTTCTGCCTCGATTGCAAATACTAATACATGTGTCACGGACACGTTCGTACTGTAACAGCGGACTAACAACTGCCTAATTGCACTTTGTCAAGATGGCGGCAGAACTTCTTGTGCCACGGACACAAATAGGTTCAAACAAAATGGCGACTTTCACATCACGGACGCGAAGACGACGGGTGGCGTAATCCAATCACCGATATTGGATATGATACGCGGATTTTCACAATGCACAAGACACAGAACCGATCGCGAAAGATCTAACGAAACCGCACGAAACACCAATTCCTCAGAATCCGGTAGATACGGACCAAAATGAATGTCCTACGATAGCTGAATTAATGTGTAAAAAGGAGGCCTTTCTTGTCGGAGCAAAAACCAAACTCGACTGTCTTGTACATTGCGTTTTTATTAACTGAACTTTTCATACAGTGATGCCAAACATTCATACTGAATTTACTACAATAAGGCGAAATGTTAAGTGAAATGTTAATTCAATTCTATTTTACAGATTTCATAGTAGGGTATCTGTTCCCATATTAATAACAGCCCGTATATTAATCCCAACCGTTGAAAAACCAAATAAAAAATCCAATTTGATTACAATTTCTCACATCGTATGTACACATTAATGAATAGACCACCTTCTCCAATGTTTGGAATATTATTCAAAATTCCGTTTGAGTGATGTTTCAGTTCACAAAACTCAAATTATTAAAAACAAAATTATAAAACACATTTATTTTCATTTTCCTACCTCTAAGTTGTTGGTTTGATGCACTGCTCGATTGCTACTAGCAGATTCATCTCATTTCACGCCGTCGTTTACCACTCAATTTCAGGCCTCAACAAATGTTTCCTTCCAAAATACACTTCACAACACATAAAGCACATCACATTTTCACTTTAAATATAATCATATTTGAAAAACTAACGCGATTTCCTATAGTTTGATATAGGTTTATTTCGAACAACGTCTAAATTATTCTTGTCCGTATTCCAAACTATTTACATGGCTTGCAGCAACCGCAAGGGTTGCCGACCTAGATTTTTGTTTTAAAAATGCTTGAATGAACTTTCATTGTGAAATTCAATTATTATGTTTGTTAAACAAGGTATATCGAAGAGAAAAGCTATGACAAACATAAAATTAAACTGATAAGTTAGAAAACTACAACAAAAACTGCAATTTTGTAATTATATTTCAACTCAAATACAAAACATTGAAGAATTCGGCATCACTGCAATCATATCGTTACGTATACACACAAGTAATAGTGTGCGTATTTTATGTTGGAAACAGTATTATTGATATAGGTACAGGCATAGGATTAACTGTTTTTGAATGTTATTGAAATAGGTGCATGGCAGTGATGATGTTAATTATTTAAATACTTCTATAATGTGATAACAATTTCATTTTTGAAGTTACCAAATTGTTTTCAATTAAAAATGACGTGAGCCGAGCATCATTATTCTCATGTTTCTTGATTATTGGGTGAGAAATGAATGCATTTTATATGCGCATTGCCTTATTGTTATTGATATAGGAACAGATACCCTATATTAACAAACCAATCGTTCAAGCTTATTCCGGGCAGATACAGCTTATTGAAGAAATTACTACGTGTACGGTCCATCCAAGGTGGTATCGTGTCAACTGTAAACCGTTGAGCGAGCATTGCACAGCCTTCTGAAGGACAAACAGACCCGCGTTGTTCGATCCAATCAACATACTGGAACGGGCACCTTGAATTGCAGCTAATTTGTCCTCATCCAGCATGGGATACATTCGGTTTACTTTTGCCATATCGAATTTCAGTGGAGGTAAGTTTGAATATTTTTCAATTCGTACCACCACTAGTCGTTGAAAATCGTCAGCCGTTCGAATCACCAAACACATTTTCAGATCGTCAGCATAAATGATTTGGCAAATCCAGTCCTGATTTTGCAGCGACATAAATAAAAATGGTCCCAAGTTGTTTCCCTGGGGTACACCAGAAGGACGATCAAACACAGGAATAAATTTGCATTCTGAGTTTCCTTTACAGAGAATCGATGCAATCGTTTAACCCGGTCCCGGTCAGAGTTATGACGTCCTAATTGCCTTATACCGAGCTGACGCGTGCATATTATAAAGACTAATATGACTATTTTTCCATGCGCTGTTACGCGCATTTAATGAAGGGTGAATTCAGTTTTCTGCCGTATGCCGGTAAAATGCATACCTACATGTTAAGAAGGCAAAGTTTATAGTAAGGTTAGCTTTATCACTTATACAGGTATACCTCGATTATATGGACATTTTCAATGCAATTTTCCATATAATCGAAGCAAAATTTTTTTTCTCGAAATTTGTGTTACACGATGAAATAAGTCTTAAAAGTTGAAAGAAAATATCCATATATTGTCTTACAGTCTAATCCGCATGTTTGGGCTCATTTTATGATAACTCAGTAGATTATGATTTTCTATAAGAACGTAACCTTTTTTCCAGCCGCTAGTTTCTAAGATTACGTTAGTAATGAAAACTTCGCCCAGCTTAATGTGAGCACACTAATATACTTATTCACGAATTCTAACTACAGTGCCTTCCTGTTTCAGCAACAAAACTGGCTTTATATAGAAGGACTGACACTTGTCCTCTTTTGATTTGATCGCAGCAAATTGAAACCGATGGAGAATTTTGTTCTATTGTCTCCTATTGAAAATTAGTCGGATTGGACTATGGGCTCAGAAGATATGGCCAAAATGCATTTGTTTATGCAAAAATCGCGTAGAAACAGTGTCACTTTTCTGACACTAATCTTTAAAAGATCTCCTTGCAACAAGTTGCGTTTGATTGATATTCTTAAAAAGAATTTAAATCAATTTTGGACATTAAGAGGCTTTTGATTCAGTTTGCGTCGATGTCTTATCCGACAAACTCCATGCGTGTGGACTTTCACCACTTTTAAAAAACTACTTGTACGATTTGTTGTCAGAGAAGCGTACAAGTTTTTCTCATGGTGACTAAGCAACTTCACGAATTAGCTTCATGGGTCTCCCCAGGGCTCATGTTTGAGCCCCTTCTTCTAATTTTACCTCAGAGACATTGATGAATGTCTCATGCCGAATTGCTCGTTAAACCAGCTTGCGGATGACTGCGTTGCATCCGTTTCGGGGCCAACCGCAGTTGATCTGCAAGGACCATTGCAAGATACTTTGGACAATTTTTCCACTTGGACTACAAAGCGGGGTATCGAATTCTATCCGGAGAAAACTGAGATAGTTGTCTTTTCAAAAAAAACATAAGCCGGCAAAGTTCCCGCTCCAACTGATGGGTAAGACCAAGATTCTTTTATGTATACAGGTTATCCGACTTGTCAATATCCCCAACTCAGCCATCTTGGATTTTTATATGGAATTTATGCTCGTTTGTTTACGTTTTGCACTGAAAATGTATGTTTCCCCCCCGCGCTGGTTATTCCCATCTACTGACGAAATCGGATAACTTGTACATAAAAGAATCTTGGGTAAGACAATCACTCATAGCATATCTTCTAAATACCTCGGGGTCTGGTTCGACTCGAAATGTACCTTCAGGGAAGCACATTGTGTATCTGACACAAAATGCCAGAAACGGATCAACTTCATGCGATCAATAACCGGAACATGGTGGGGAGCGCATCCCGAAGATCTTATGACGTTGTATAGAACAACCATTTTGTCGGTCCTCGAATACGGTAGTTTCTGCTTCCAGTCCGCGGCTAAAACACACATGTTGAAGCTTCAAAGGATTCAGTACCGCTGTCTCCGTATCGCGTTAGGATGTATGAATTCGACACATACAATGAGCTTGGAAGTACTTGCGGGAGTACTGCCACTAACAGATCGTTTCGCGGAATTATCGCTCCGGTTCCTCATCCGCTGTGAGGTTCTCAATCCATTGGTCATTGATAACTTCGAGAAGCTGCTCGAACAAAACCCTCAATCTCGATTCATGAGTATTTACCACTGGTACATAACGCTGGAGGTAAGCCCTTCTTCGGTAGATACCAATCGTGCTAACTTCTTAGACTCTTACAGTTCCTCTGTTACTTTTGATCTGTCCATGAAACAGGAGGTTCATG